>NC_056079.1:4487500-4787500 GCF_016772045.2 Ovis aries | reverse complement strand
ATGAGAAAATTGCCAACTTGAATTACTTGAGTGTTTGAGGAGGAGTCTGATCTGGTGCATAAATGGGACTACTGATATAACTTATAGTTATCCTTGATGTTAGAGGATTATGATGCTTTGAATCGGGAAGAGATCAAATCCACCTCTGTTATTTACAACGATTATAGGATTGGGTGGACAAATCCTCTAAAAGTAATTACATACCCTACTATTGAGTTTATTTTTCCTCTTAAATGATTCGGGATTCTTAACATGAATTGAATATTCCACACATCATGCAGAGAGTTGACTGATGGAATATTTTTCAAGTCCTCTTTGCAAGAATCTTAGCCATTATTTTATCCTCATAGATACAGGATATTTTCTCATTGTAGGATGTGGTTCAGGGAAGTCAGGAGTAGGAGCTACACAGTGACTTGAACAAGAAAGTTTTAATATAATTATTAATTACTTACAGGGGGTTAGATACTAAGATGATCCAGACATAGCACTTTATAAATGCCATGGGACTGAGAGAGAATACCATACCCAAGGATAGAATAACTCAGAGGGTTGCCATCCAGTGCTAGAATCCAGGTCTATGTGGGAAAGGTGGGTTTGCAGTCTGCTGGATAGGGTGGGAGGAAGGTTACTAGGTGGCCTTTGGCTTGTGCACACACATAGGTCCGAGCCGGCAGATGGTAAGCCTTCTGCTGGAGCCCAGGTGGGCAGACACTGGTAGAGTTGCCAGAGGGCTAGGGGGGCAGGGAACTCTACCAGGGTACCGGCAGGCCACATCTGGAGGGACAGAAGCTGTGGGGCAGGTCCTGCAGGTGAGAGCCCTCTGCAAGGATTCCCAGCGTGCAGGCGGGCTGGGGTCTGCAGGCAGATATCCAGAGACAGGAGCACTTACATCCTCATAAGGAATCCAGAGCTCCAGCCTGGATTGGAGAGCTGGGCGGTGAGTGTCCTGGGTGTGCCGTGGACAGCAGAAGCCTCCGGGCAGGCACAAGGATGTGCCCCCACCCCTTGGGTTGACTGCGGGCAAAGTAGGGTGTTTGCCTCATCCAGCGCCACTGTCACCGGGGGGACCCCATAGCGCGACTGAAGCGGAGGCCTTCAGTCACCTGACAGCTCGCGTGGCCACACTATTTAGTTTCATTTCACGTATTGTTGAAACTTTTATAATATTCTTGGTGTGGATTATTGATTATCAGACTGATCTTGAACATTTTCTGGTTCAATAAGTAACTTTAGAAAAATTTTACCATATTTTTAAAGCAATGGGGCACGGCAAAAGGATCATATTTTACCTTTAGAATCAGACACTTTAAATCACAGCCTACCATATCACGCAACCTTGAATTATTTATGAAAAGAGGTTTTAATAACTGTAGCATCTTAGGAAACTTCTCCAAGAAAGGAATGTTTCCATAATATTTTCATTGCATGTGAATTCACCAAATTGAACCAACTTCCATGTGTAAAGCAATAATATAAACCCCTTCTTCAAGAAGAAAATATATGACATATGTGTAATCTATCCACAAAGATTCTCAGGATAAAGAGACCACACACACTGTTACATAATCTGGTATGTTCCCTGTCAGACGGTCTTCTATTATAAACCTACAGTAGTTAAACATCTGCTTAGTACATTTGGCTGTAACTTTTGGATAATCTTCCTGAGACACTGCCATTGTTATGGAACATACCAGTATTTCTTTACTAAACTTCTTGCATGTTGTGTGTTAGCCACTTAGTCGTGTCTGACTCTTTGGGACCCTATGGGCTGTAGTCAGCCAGACTCCTCTGTCCAGGGGATTCTCCATGCCAGAATAGTGGAGTGGGTTGCCATTTCCTCCTCCACGCGATCTTTCCAACTCAGGGATCAAACTCATGTCTCCTGGGTTGCAGGCAGATTCTCTACCATCTGATCCGCCGGAGAAGTCCCTAGTGGCTCAGACTGTTTCTTAGCTAATGCTTTTTAATGAAACTTGGACACTAAGTGAAGGCTACTCGAATCTGCTAGCATTACATCCTAATGGGTCAGGGCAGAAAGAGCCAGCTGACTGAAACCTTGTTTCTGGCTCTACTTGGCTAAGTTACAGGAAAGGAGGAAAAGCAACCTCATTGAATCACTCTGTAATCATGGGCTTCCCTGGCGGCTCAGAGGGAAAGAACCCACCTGCTCTTGCAGGAGACACGGCTTCAATCCCTGGGTTGAAAGATCCCTGGGAGAAGGAAATGGCAACCTGCTCTAATAGTCTTGCCTGGAGAATCCAATGGACAGAGGAGCCTGTCCTGTCCGGAGGAGGGCTAGACTTTCAAGAGTCGGACATGACTGGCAGAACAAGATCAAGATCGTGCTAATAGCATACTGCATAGCAAACACGCCAACTGCAGTCACTGGCAGAAGAGTCTGACTAGGACACTTTTTAGCAAGATCTTATATGACCTTTCTAGAGTTGATTGTGGGAAGCAAACCTGGAATTCATGGGTCTGTGGAGCGTGAGTCCATGGAAAATTCCAGAGTATAAGATGGGGTACATGAAAGGGTATTTCCAGACTGAAATAATTTTGCTTTCTTTATTACAGACCATATTCATCACTTAGACATATTGTATGTTAAATCTGACCAAGAGTATATCTTGTGTGGAACAGAGGATGTGCTGTAGATGCTTTGTTGATTTAAGAAAGGTACTGATGGTTGGTGTTATTTAAGTAAATGCTATCAAAGTAATTCTGAAGTGGTTATAAAAATAACATTAGCTTTAGAAGCCAGTCCAATTCCAAAGTGAGGGCTGTGTATGTTACAAATGGTATGGATAAGTAGCACTCAAGTGACATTATGAAATAATTTATTTCAAGGTATAAAAATAAAATATAGATTCATCTGGTAACAATGAACATGTTTTCAGTAGAGCTCATTATCACATCCGCCTTGCTTTCCTTCACATTCACTGTTTCTTCTGAGAAAATCTGAGTGTTTATAGAGCTCGCAGAGAAATAGTCCATCTATACCTCAAGATTTTTGTCTTTATAAAATTACCTATTGGGATGAGGTAAAGAAAAGGCACACCCAAATGCCCCCCTCAGTTCCCATGGCTTCAGTATCTAAACCAATACGCACATTAGTCAATTGAGGTCATCTTTCAAGTGACAAATTGCGGGACTTAAAACTATCAGTGCCTAGAAATGTCATTGTGTTTGGTTTATATTTAAAAATATAGCTCTTTCAAAGATAAGGAATCCCTTTGTTTGAGTATCCCTTTCCAAATTGTATTTAACTATGTCTGTTTACTTTTCTCCCTAACTTCTAGGCAAATCCTGTTGTAAAAAGAACACTGAGCTATAAAACATCACCAATCCTTTTAATCAAACCCCCAGACATGTCACAATTAAGAACTTAAACTAAACATCTGCAGCAGAGTTTCTGAACTAAAGTATCAGCTACTAGCTGTAATATCTTGGCTAAAGACCTCTGTTTATTTGAGTTTCTTTGTTTTAAACTAAGATCTTAATTAAAATAAAATTATCAAAAATTTTAAATTCTTTTGTTCATTATTTGTATCCATTTGTTTAATTTTTAAAATATAATTTCAAATTTTTAAAAATTTCATAAAGGTCGCAATTAAGTTTAGGTTGTATAAAGTTCCCGAGATTAATTTCTGTGTAAACTGAGCTAGAATGACTTAAGAGGATAGATAATAGTAAAGGGGGACATAAATAGGGCCACCTATTTCATTCCTACATACATTACATTTAGGTAAATTAACAGTCAATAACAGCATCTTTTCAAGTGCTGTTATTTATTATTGTATTATTATAATGATTATTTTCTATAAACCCCCAAATATGTATTATTTCACTTGTATTCTAGAAGTCTTATTTTAATCATTTCCTGTTAGTGCTGATACAGGACATGAACTTCTGATACACTGCATTTGTTTCCTCATTTCCATGTTTGCTTTGTTCATTGTTGTCTGCAGCTGATCACCAAGGCTTTTCACCAGCTTAAAGGGGACTGCATAAAATCTGTGGTACATTTGTGTCTGTCCTGACCCCAGCATTGCCTTCTCAGTTCGGGTCTTCCATATGTGACATTCTGATTAGCTTAGGAATTCTTTGGAGAACCGTTCAGTGTTCTTACCTGAAGACACTTGGTGGTAAATCTCACTGAGTCCACGTTTTTGGCTCTTAGGGTCACAGTAGCATTTTTTTTTTTTTTTTTGTCTAAGAGTTGAGTATTGTCTGAGACAAAAGTCAGAGGTATTTTGCAAGAAAGGGGTAAAATATAGGTATTTGTATAATTTTGAACTCAAAATAATAGTCACCTTATCCACTCACATATTTAGTTTTTTCAAGCAATACAATTTATTCAGTTTCTATTAAGTGTTAAAATGTATTTATATAATGAAGAAGAGTGACATCATTTTTGCCATCATGAAAGTAAGGTGTTGTAAGCAGAGGTAGCCATTAATCAGATAATTGCAACATTAAAAATGCAAAACTACAACTGTGCTAATTGATATGAAGAGACAGTATCTTAATTGAGAAGTGTAGATTTGACCTAATATAGGAGTTAAGTAAAACTTCTTAAAGATACTATGATTGAGTTAAGATTTGTACCAGGGAGAGAGAACGAGTCATTCAGATGCTGAGGTTGAAGGCAGTGGAACTGTTCTGTGGGTTGAGCAGATGTCATGAGAAGATGATGGAAGGGAAGAGGGACTCACCAGTACTGACAAGAAAGTAAAGGGCATTATTTGTTGTGGCATAAATTGATTTAGGGATATGAATCATATGACAGTGTTGTGTTATATGATTGGACAATACAAGAAAGAAATTTTGGTGTTTTCTGCTAATGTATTTGTAGCAGAGATGAATTGAATGTGTAAATTTTGAGGGGCTTTACTAGGTATAACGTGAGACACCTTGAGACATTTAGGTGGAGGTATGAAGAAGGCAGATAACTGTGCGGATCAGGAGCTCAGGGAAGAGGCTGTACTTCTAGATGATGGCTAGGGCCTTATTTGATTTGCTTTTCTGACACCTAAAATGCTGTCTGTTTTTAAGAAGCACTCAGTATATAATTCATGAGTTAAGAGATGAATAGTTCATATTTTTTCATCTAGGTGATCATTCTAGTGAGGAGTACTAATGGGTTTGCCAGGAGAGAGACTGTAGCCTGCAATGAGGATGTGGGCTTGGGCTGAGCCTTGAAGGGCTTGGTTACAGAATAACTGAGAGATGAGAGTAAACTTCGGATAGACGGAGAAGGAGTGGCTGGAGAGGGAGGTGCTCAGTGGAGGTGATCACTCTAAAAATGCACACGGAATGCAGACTGTATGTTGTCCATCTTCATGAAAGATGGCAAACATAGAAACAAGACTGGTTGGGTTGAAAACTGAGTGGGAATGTGGAAATGAGGAAAGTTTAGTGGAGAGGAAGCAAGGCTCTGAAGGGGAGAAGGTGGAAAGATGGTTGGTGGAGAGACAAGTGAGGTTGAGAGAGAATTGGTTCTAAAGAAAACAACTGGAGACACGAGCTGATTCAAAATCTCATGAGAAGAATAGAAATGATAGAAGTTGAAAATGCAAGGAAAACTGGACTCTTGATAGTGTCATGTTCCAGATAAAGCAGGATAGAAACCTAATTACATAGAGTTATGTTCTTTCATGAAAATTGTGAGACTTTAGAAGGGTGAAGACAGCATTTATGAAACTGTGTTTGCAATTTTGCTTTTAATTTTTATCTCATATTGG
Organism: Ovis aries; assembly: GCF_016772045.2. NCBI lineage: Eukaryota > Metazoa > Chordata > Mammalia > Artiodactyla > Bovidae > Ovis > Ovis aries. Next base: position 4,781,753 of record NC_056079.1, on the reverse strand, counting down.
ACTATAGTTGATTTATAATATTGTGTTAGTTTCAGGTGTACAGCGAGGTGACTCAGTTATACAAATACATGTATCTTTTCCTTTTCAGATTCTTTTCCCCCTTAGGTTACTACAGAATACTGAGTATTTTCTGTGCCATGCAATAAGTCCTTACTGATTATCTATTTTACATATAATAGTATGTGTATACTAAACTAATTCCAAATGCCTAATTTATCTCTCCCCAGCTACCTTTCCCCTTTGGTAACCAAAAGTTCATTTTCTAAGACTGTGTGTCTGTTTTGTAAATGATTTCATTTGTATCATTTTACTATTTTTTAAAATTAATTTATTTTAATTGGAGGCTAATTACTTTACAATACTGTATTGGTTTTGCCATACATCAACATGAATCTGCCACAGGTGTACATGTGTTCCCAATCCTGAACCCCCTCCCACCTCCCTCCCCATACCATCCCTCTGGGTCATCCCAGTGCACTATCCCCAAGTATCCTGTATCCTACATCGAACCTAGACTGGCGATTCATTTCTTGTATGATATTATACATGTTTCAATGCCATTCTCCCAAATCATCCCACTCTCTCCCTCTCCCACAGAGTCAATCTAATCACACTAGGACCACAGCCTTGTCTAACTCAATGAAACTAAGCCATGCCCTGTGGGCCACCCAAGACGGGCGGGACATGGTGCAGAAGTCTGACAGAATGTAGTCCACTGGAGAAGGGAATGGCAAACCACTTCAGTATTCTTGCCTTGAGAACCCCATGAACAGTATGAAAAGGCAAAATGAGAGGATACTGAAAGGGGAACTCCCCAGGTCAGTAGGTACCCAGTATGCTTCTGGAGATCAGTGGAGAAATAACTCCAGAAAGAAGGAAGAGATGGAGCCAAAGCAAAAACAATACCCAGCTGTGGATGTGACTGGTGATAGAAGCAAGGTCCAATGCCGTAAAGAGCAATATTGCATAGGAACCTGGAATGTCAGGTCCATGAATCAAGGCAAATTGGAAGTGGTCAAACAGGAGATGGCAAGAGTGAATGTTGACATTCTAGGAATCAGTGAACTAGAATGGACTGGAATGGGGGAATTTAACTCAGATACCATTATATCTACTACTGCAGGTAGGAATCTCTTAGAAGAAATGGAGTAGCCATCATGGTCAACAAAAGAGTCCGAAATGCAGTACTTGGATGCAATCTCAAAAACGACAGAATGATCTCTGTTTGTTTCCAAGGCAAACCATTCAATATCAAGATAATGCAAGTCTATGCCCCAACCAGTAATGCTGAAGAAGCTGAATTTGAACGGTTCTATGAAGACCTACAAGACCTTTTAGAACTAACACCCAAAAAAGATATCCTTTTCATTATAGGGGACTGGAATGCAAAAGTAGGAAGTCAAGAAACACCTGGAGTAACAGGCAAATTTGGCCTTGGAATACAGAATGAAGCACGGCAAAGGCTAATAGAATTTTGCCAAGAGAACGCACTGGTCATAGCAAACACCCTCTTCCAACAACACAAGAGAAGACTCTACACATGGACATCACCAGATGGTCAACATCAAAATCAGATTGATGATATTCTTTGCAGCCAAAGATGGAGAAGCTCTATACAGTCAGCAAAAACAAGACTGGGAGCTGACTGTGGCTCAGATCATGAGCTCCTTACTGCAAAATTCAGACTTAAATTGAAGCAAGTGGGGAAAACCACTAGACCATTCAGGTACGACCTAAATCAAGTGAGAAATAGATTTAAGGGCCTAGATCTGATAGATAGAGTGCCTGATGAAGTATGGAATGAGGTTCGTGACATTGTACAGGAGACAGGGATCAAGCCCATCCCCATGGAAAAGAAATGCAGAAAAGCAAAATGGCTGTCTGGGGAGGCCTTACAAATAGCTGTGAAAAGAAGAGAAGTGAAAAGCAAAGGAGAAAAGGAAAGATATAAGCATGTGAATGCAGAGTTCCAAAGAATAGCAAGAGATAAGAAAGCCTTCCTCAGTGATCAACACAAAGAAATAGAGGAAAAGAACAGAATGGGAAAGACTAGAGATCTCTTCAAGAAAATTAGAGATACCAAGGGAACATTTCATGCAAAGATGGGCTCGATAAAGGACAGAAATGGTCTGGACCTAACAAAAGTAAAGATATTAAGAAGAGATGGCAAGAATACATAGAAGAACTGTACAAAAAAGATCTTCACAACCAAGATAATCACAATGGTATGATCACTCTCCTAGAGCCAGACATCCTGGAATGTGAAGTCAAGTGGGCCTCAGAAAGCATCACTACGAACAAAGCTAGTGGAGGTGATGGCATTCCAGTGGCGCTATTTCAAATCCTGAAAGATGATGCTGTGAAAGTGCTGCACTCAATAAGCCAGCATATTTGGAAAACTCAGCAGTGGCCACAGGACTGCAAAAGGTCTCTTTTCATTCCAAACCCAAAGGAAGGCAATGCCAAAGAATGCTCAAACTGTTGCACAATTGCACTCATCTCACATGCTTGTAAACTAATGCTCTCCAAGCCAGGCTTCAGCAATACGTGAACCGTGAACTTCCTGATGTTCAAGCTGGTTTTAGAAAAGGCAGAGGAACCAGAAATCAAATTGCCAACATCCCCTGGATCATTGAAAAAGCAAGAGAGTTCCAGAAAAGCATCTATTTCTGCTTTCTTGACTATGCCAAAGCCTTTGACTTTGTGGATCACAATAAATTGTGGAAAATTCTGAAAGAGATGGGAATACCAGACCACTTGACCTGCCTCTTGAGAAACCTATATGCAGGTCAGGGAGCACTAGGTAGAACTGGACATGGAACAATAGACTGGTTCCAAATCGGGAAAGGAGTACATCAAGGCTGTATATTGTCACCCTGCTTATTTAACTTCTATGCAGAGTACATCATGAGAAACGCTTGGCTGGAAGAAACACAAGCTGGAATCAGGACTGCGGGGAGAAATATCAATAACGTCAGATATGCAGATGACACCACCCTTATGGCAGAAAGTGAAGAGGAACTAAAAAGCCTCTTGATGAAAGTGAAAGAGGAGAGTGAAAAAGTTGGCTTAAAACTCAACATTCAGAAAACGAAGATCATGGCATCTAGTCCCATCACTTCATGGGAAATAGATGGGGAAACAGTAAAAACAGTATCAGACTTTATATTTTTGGGCTCCAAAATCACTGCAGATGGTGATTGCAGCCATGAAATTAAGAGACACTTACTCCTTGGAAGAAAAGTTATAGCCAACCTAGATAGCATATTGAAAAGCAGACATTACTTTTCCAACAAAGGTCCTTCTAGTCAAGGCTATGGTTTTTCCTGTGGTCGTGTATGGATGTGAGAGTTGGACTGTGAAGAAGCCTGAGCACCGAAGAATTTATGCTATTCAACTGTGGTGTTGGAAAAGACTCGAGAGTCCCTTGGACTGCAAGGAGACCCAACCAATCCATTCTAGCGCAGATCAGTCCTGGGTGTTCTTTGGAAGGAATGATGCTAAAGCTGAAACTCCAGTACTTTGGCCACCTCATGCGAAGAGTTGACTCATTGGAAAAGACCCTAATGCTGAGAGGGATTGGGGGAAGGAGGAGCAGGGGACAAATGAGGATGAGATGGCTGGATGGCATCAATGACTCGATGGATGTGAGTTTGAGTGAACTCCGGGAGATGGTGATGGACAGGGAGGCCTGGCGTGCTGCAATTCATGGGGTCGCAAAGAGTCGGACAAGACTGAGCGACTGAACTGAACTGAATAATTAATAATGTTGAGCATCATTTGCAATTTTACTTTTATAAACTGCGTTAAGTGTATGTGAAATTGAGAGTGAGAGGTGTGCACAGATCGTTAGCACTTTCACTGATGCATTGAGTTCACTGTTAAAATCCACAGTGCGGTAGGATTCCAATACTTGCAGCTTTTCCTCTGATGTTTTCTTCCATGTCTGCTTTGCTACCTAAAATGCCTTTGGAAGCATTATCTCTTCCTAAGCAACACCAGTACTAACACTTTAAAATTTCTCCATTTTTCACCTCAGAAAAATCTGGTCAAGTTTGCCAAATTCAGAAGCACTGTATACATAGTCATAGGCTGGTTCAGTTCTCAGATTCTCCCTGGAGGCTTCTCAGAACTTTTCTGTAAGGATTCTTGGTTATCAAGGAGCCTATAAAAATCAGTAACGTTGTTCCTTATTTCAGATGCTGTCTGGATGCAGTGACATTCTTTGTGGTGTTGAAAATATGCTCTTTACTCATTGCAGAGTCAGCTCTGCTACCTTAAGAATTAGCCTGAATGGTTTTCTAGAGAGTTTGTAGAGAACCAAAATTTAACTGGCATTTGCATATGGCTAATAGAAAAAACAAGATATGGGATTTCCCTGAGGCCCCACTCCACCCATCCTGCATCAGCTTGCTGCCAGCAATTATTAGAGCATGCATTCTACTGTACTTACAGTGAGATGGATATACAGACTTTTCTGTGTGAAAAAAAAAAAATGTCACTGATTACAGTGTTGGTTGCAAGCTGACAAGCGTGGTTAGTTGTCAGGGTAAGAAGATAACTTTTTCTCCTTTGGGGATGCAATATAATGTTATAAACGAGTTTTGACTCTGATACCACTCTGAAAAATGTCAGTTAAACAAGAACTAACAATAAAAATCAAGGCCAAACCCAAAAGATAACTCTTTTTTATTGCAAAGTGTTTTCCAAGTAAAAATTAAACTGGTTAATTCATACAGTTTTTTGATTGACCATTTTTTAAACTTTTTAAAAATAATTTTAGACTCAATAGTGATGTTCCTTTCTTTATACATCACTTCAGGGAACATGATATGACCATGTTTTATTACTGCTGATAAAATTCTTCCCTTGGTTAAAGTGATGTGGTGGGGTTCTTCTACTGTAAAATTATAATTATTTTGTATTTATTTTACTTTTAAAATTTTATTTATTTTATTTTAATATAAATTTATTTATTTTAATTGGAGGCTAATTACTTTACAATATTATATTGGTTTTGCCATACATCAGCATGAATCCACCTCAGGTGTACACATGTCCCCATTCTGAACCCCCTTCCTACCTCCCTCCCCATCCCATCACTCAGGGTCATCCCAGTGCACCAGCCCTGAGCGCCCTGTTTCAGGCATCGAACTTGGACTAATATCAGGGAGAGAGATCTTGATATTTTGTGAATATATTGTTTATATTCTAACTTTCTGTCATATTGTTGGCATCCTCTAGTGGCTCTCACGTCAACAGTTACTACAGTGTCAATGGCATTCTGTCTTTCCCTAAATCTTGAAAAATTTCTCTTGGAAATTATGATTCATTTCAGTATGGTTGCATGACTGTTTTATTCTGTGTGTTACAATCCAGTATTTTTATTGTTTAACATGTTGCTCAAAATAGCTCTGGGTTTGGCCATTGGAGCTCTTTCTCACTGTTTCCTTGATTCTTTTTCAACGTGCTTTCTTTTTTCCTTTTTGGAGCATATTTCGGGTTAATTTTTGTAAAAGGTATCAGGGCTCTGCATAGGCTCAAATTTTTGTAATATAGATATCCATTTTTCCAGCATTGTTTGCTGAAAAGATGTCCTTCATTGAATTGCTTTTGTGCTTTCTTTCAAAGATCAGTTGCCTTTATTTTTGGACTGACTTTTTCATGCCATCGATTTGCGTGTCTGTTCTTTCGCCAGGACCACACTGTCTCGACTGATGTAGCTTTATAGTAAGTCTTCTGTCAGTCCTCCAGCTTTGTTATTCTTCTTTAGTATTGTGTCTGTAATTCTAGAGCTCTGCTTTCCATGTAAACCTCACTGTCAGTTTGTCAATATCTACAAAATAGCTTTCTAGCATTTTGATTGAGATTACATTGAATCTATAGATTAATTTAGAAAAAAAATGACATTTTAACAGCGTTGTATATCCCAACCCATGAGCATGGAGCATTTCTCCATTTATTTATATCTACTTTGATTTCTATTTGTTTGGCATCATTTACTTTCAGAAATTGCATTCCCTAATAAATCAAACTTTAAATGGCATTTCATATGGTTTCCTAAAATAGATGAAGCAACCATGAAATAAACACCCCAATCTTGTGACTGTTGAAGGCTTTGAAGTCTTCAAATAGCATTTAAATATTCTAATACATTAGCCAGTCTCTTGTAGAAAGCAGAGCCCAAGGCAGAGATTTAAATGCTAACACTTTATTCGGGAAATCCAGGGCAAACCCCAGGCAGTTATACTAGAGGTTGACAAAAAAAAAAAAAAAAGAAAACAAACCAACAAAAACAAAGAAATATGCAGATGAATGCTATCTACGTCCAGGCTAGGCATTGTTCCAAAGTAAGCCTCTAACAGTCATAGCAAACCTTAACTCAGGACTTTTGCTCAAAGGGTCCCAACTCTGAGTGGCTCAGAAAAGAGGGAAAAGTCATTTTATCTGCCTAAGGTTTTCCCATTTCTTTCCCATTAGCCTGGTTCCCACCATAGGAAGCAAGCTCCTCTCCATGTCAAGCTTCCGGCACGGTCTCTCAGCAGCTACCTAGCTACATGAATTCTTCTCCCCAAATTGAAGTCTTTTCTCAGGCCTCCTACGTGGAGGAGCTGCACTGCCCTATTAGACCCTGACCAACAGAAAGAGAAAGATAGTTAGGAGAGCCTGAGCCAGCACACAGAGGGCAGAATCCAGTAAATCACTTTAGACCCAAGTGAACGTAAAGCATACTTCAGAGATGAACGGTACCTTTGCTGAAGGCCTGGAAAATGGCCTTTCCGGTCCACCGTGCCTTCACCCACCAGCCAGGGGTGTCAGGCTTCGTTTACCTCATTTTCCATCGCCCGTTAGACACACGGGCGCTCTCTGTCCTGCTGGGCCTCTGATGTCCTGCATCTGAACCACGGAAAGTGCTGTCTTGCGTTATTTTCCTTTTCAAATAAAGGTAGAATTTTTGTTTGTTTGTTTTTACTTTTTTCTCCTAGATATGAGACTTTTAAAAATGAGTTCTAGTTAAAAAAAAAAATAAGAAGGGATTTGATTCATTTTAAAAGGTTACTAGTTAAAAATATGATTTGTAATTAGCACCGCAGTTTCGTTTCAAAAGTAGGTAAATTATTTTGGAAGAAATATAAAAGGATTCCCCACCTCCCGTCTCCTAAGGTATTTTGGCACTGCTGCTGCTAAGTTGCTTCAGTTGTGTCTGACTGTGCGACCCCATAGATGGCAGCCCCCCAGGCTTCCCCGTCCCTGGGATTCTCCAGGCAAGAGCACGAGTGGGTTGCCATTTTGGCACTACTTCTTATTAATTATGTACGTAAAACTGTGTCAAGGGGTGGGGAGAAGTAAAGTTATGAACTTGAAGAAAAAGGTAAGTGTCAGTGAAGTGAGACCTGGGGGTAGAAAGGAACCATGGATAATGTTGCAGTAATATGTAGAGTAACTGATGAGGCAGATTTTGGTTTTTTTTTGACATTCTGGATCTTTCATTTTGTTAAACCTGGAGACATATGAATCCCTTTGCATGGAATAAAGTCTAAGAACAAAGAACTCTGAGAAATACTGACCAAGAAGATGGCAGATTAATATCTCAAAATAAGCATCTTGTCTGGGCCTGGATGCCAGGTTCTTTTATGGATCAGAGCTGGGGGCAAGTGAGGAAACAAAGTAAAAAGACCATTTAATTCTTGTAAATATCTCCTAGAATGGCAAGCCTCAGGCAGGGGGAATGTATTAGTTTCTTTTTCTTAGTGTTTCACAGGTAGGCGGGGTCAGATTGTCTCCCTGTGATCTAAATTTAAAAAAGCTAAGAGGACCTAAAGAGCATCTTGATGACAGTGAAAGAGGAGAGTGAAAATGCTGGCTTAAAACTCTACATTCAGAAAACTAAGATCATGGTATCCAGTCCCATCACCTCATGGCAAATAGATTTAGAAAAAATGGAAACAGTGATGGACTATATTTTCTTGGGCTCCAAAATCACTGTGGATGGTGACTGCACCCATGAAAATAAAAGACGCTTTCTCCTTGGTAGAAAAGCTGTAACAAACCTAGACAGTGTATTAAAAAGTAGAGATGTCACTTTGCAAACAAAGGTCCATATAGTCAAATGAGTCCATGTGGTTTTTTCAGTAGTCATGTACTGATGTGAGAATTGGACCATAAAGAAGGCTGAGGGCTGAAGAACTGAGGCTTTTGAACTGTGGTGCTGGAAAAGACTCTTGAGAGTCGCTTGGCCTGCAAGGAGATCAAAGCAGTCAATCTTAAAGGGAATCAGCCCTGAATGTTCATTGGAAGCACTGATACTGAAGCTCTAATAGTTTGGCTATTAGGACCAGACTGAAGCCAGGACAGGCTCTAACTGGCGGGCTAGGCCTGAGAAAAGCTGAGGCTCTGGGAATTCCCGCAGGCAGTGTAGCTCAACCAATCAGAAAAAATCCCAGCCCGCGCCAGACCTGAGCCAATCCGGATAGGGATGCGAGCTTAAAAGTCCTGCGTGCATGTACAGTTTAACCAATCAGCTATGCTGTTACAGAAACAAAGAGCCATCTGTATAAAAGTATATGTGATTCAGAGCTCTGGGCCTTTGTCTGATTCCACTGTGCTGGATGAAACGTGGGTCCTGGCTTGAGCTAGTAATAAACCCCTTTATGCTTTTGCATTGCTGTGGACATCTTATTCTCTCAGTTTTGGGGACTCGGACTCTGGGCATAACATGGCCACCTGATGCAAAGAGCTGACTCATTGAAAATGACCCTGATGTTGGGAAAGACTGAAGGTAAAAGGAGAAAGGAGTAGCAGAGGATGAGATGATTAAACGGCATTATCAACTCAATGGACCTGAGTTTGAGCAAACTCTGGGAGATGGTGATGAACAGGGAAGCCTGGTGGGCTGCAGTTCTTGGGTTCACAAAGAGTGAGGCATGACTTAGTGACTGAACAAATACAACGAGTTAAGAAAGGCACTTTAAGGGTCAGCCAGAGGGGGCAGAGTTCTCTGAGGCAAGCTGTTATCTATGTGATTATAATAACAAAACGGCAAACACTAGAGTTAAAATCTCACAGCATGGAGTCAAAATTAACCCTTCCCAATTATAAGAATTTAGTAGAGAAATAATATAATTTGATTTTCTAAATGAAGAAACTCATATTTAAAGACAATGAGAAAATAGCTGATTAATGGTAGTGATCATAAGATACCTGTTCCAAAACTTTATGTAATAGTCCATTTTTTGGTTCTGTATAACAGTAGCATTATTGCCTCTAAATTATTGCCTTTATGTTTATTCCATTATTTCTTAAATTTATTATAATTTCATTTTATAATAATTTATTGTGATATAATACATAAAACAAAATATACCATTTTAATCATTTTAAGGATACAATTCTATGGTACTAATTAAATTTAGAATTTTGTACAACTATTACCACTGCCTATTTCCAAAATTTTTCATGACTCCAAATAGAAAGTATTTCTATTAATTAAGTTATTAAGTAATCAAGTAATTAAGTTATCACTCCCCATTTTGCCTTACCCAAAGTCCCCAGTAACCTTTAAATTGCTTTCTAAGTTATGCATTTGCCTAGATGGTTTATATGATGCAGTAGTTACCCTCTTGTATATGGCTTATTTCATTGAGTATAATGTTTCAAAGTGTATCACTATTTTAGCAAGAATTGGAATTTCATTCCTTTTACAGCTGAATAGTACTCCATACACACTACATTTCGCTTGTCCGTTCATTTGATTATGGATATTTAGGTCGCCTTGTCTCTGCCTTTCAGCTGTTGCGGATCATGTTGAAGTAAATGTAGGTGTGCAAATGTCTGTTGGAGTCCTCGTTTTCACTTCTTTTGGATATATTCATAAAAGGTCCTGTGGCAGTTCTGTGTTTTAACTTTGAAAAACAACCTGTTTTCTACAGTGGCTGCATCTTTTTCATTCTCACCAGCCATGAATGATACTTCCAATTTCTTCACATTCTTGTCAAAGCTTTTTTTTTTTTTTAATTATAGTTATCCTTTTAGATGTGATATAGTATCTCATCATGGTTTTGGTTTAGACTTGCGTTTCCCTGATGGCTGATGACGTTGAGTATCTTTTCATGTGCATATTAGCCTTTTGTATATCATCTTTTGAAAAATGTCTATTCATACCTATTGCCTGTTAAAAAAATCTGGGTGCTTGCTGATGTTCCTGAAGCAGTTGTTTATATACTCTGGATATTAAATGGATATTAAATGGAATTAAATTAAATATCCACATTTAATGGATATTAAACCATTATTAGATAGATGATCGTCATTTATTTTCCTTATCTGTGGGTTGCTCTGCCACGCTTAAAATAGTGTCTTTTTGGATGTTTTAGATTTTTAATGGCATCCAATTTACCCATTTAAAAAAAGTTTTTGCTAGTGCTTTTGTATAATATCAGGAATCTATTGCTAAACTTGAAGTTGTGAAGATTTACCCCTATATTTTTTGTAAGAGTTTTTTAATGTATATAGTGTGAAATAGAAGTCCAACTTCATTGTTTTGCACGTGGAAATCCAGTTGCCCCAGAATCATTTATTGAAGAGACAGATTCCTCCTCAATGAATGGCCTGGGAACTCATCAAGAATCAGATGGCCGTTGACATGTGGGGTTTGGGGTGGACTCAGTTCCTCCATTGTGCCACATGTCTGTCCATGTCAGTACCACACTGCTTTGATTATTGTAAGTTTGTGTGAGGTTCTGTAGTCAGCAAGTGTGAGTCTATTTATAATTTGTTACAGGTTAATTTCAACAGCATATAAAAATTCTGCTTCTATGCAACCGTTTCTTTCCCACTATGTTATTGCAAATAACATCCTTTACATTGTAAAGATGTTATACAATGATTTATAACAATTTATAATGTTTTATAATGGTTTTATAATGCTGATAAGGGTTTTGTAAGGTTTTATAATGATATTCTGTATTTGCCTTTTAAATTTTCAAGAAATAAAAATTGGAGTTACAAAGTAAACATACAAAAGTAAAACACCAGTTTTACCTTTAACAAAGATCTTTATTTCTTCACGTGAGAAATAAAGATATCTCATATCATTGGGATAATAGGTTTCAATTAAAACCTGAAGGACTCACTATATTGTTTTTTTTGTATTTGTTTTAGTGGTAATGAACTCTTTAGGTTTTTGTTTGTTTGAGAATGTTTTATTTTCTCCCTTAAATTTGAAAGATGATGACCATTTTCCTTTTAACATTCTAAATACACTGTCCCAATGCTCTCTGGTCTCCAAGATCTCTGATGAGAAAATGACTGCTAATTATATTGAGAATTCCTTGTGTGTGATATGTCTTCATCTTGTTGATTTCGAGACAGTACTTGGCTTCAGACAGTTGGATTGTCACGTGTCCCAGAGTAAATCTTGTGTTTATCCCACTTTGTGTTTGGGGAGGTTCTTGGGTGTACAGATTCATGTTCATCAAACTTGGGAAGATTTTGGCTGTTGTTTTGTTAAATATTTTTTCTGAGTTTTTCACTATCCCTTCTCCGTTTGGATCTCTCTGATGCCAATGTTGGTCAGCTCGACGGTGCCCCATCGGCTCTGCTGTTCCATCTCCTTCGTTTTTCTTCTTTCTACCGCTCACATCGTATAATTCCTATTGTTCCATTTTCAAGTTTGTTGTCTGTGATTTTTGCATAATCACATCTGCTGAGTCACTCTAGTGAATTTTTCATTTCAATGGTTGTACTTTTCACCTTGGTTCCTTCTTATACCTTCTTTTTTTCCCTTAATTTTGAGCTTTTTGTTTTGTATTGGGGTATATGCAATTAACAATGTCATGATAGTTTCAGGTGAACAGTGAAGGGACTCAGCCATGCATACATATGTATCCATTCTCCCCCAAACTCTCCTCCCATCCAGGCTGCCACATAACATTGAGCAGAGTTCCCTGTGCTGTGCAATAGACCCTTGTTGATTACCCATTTTAAACATAGTGGAGTGTGTATATGACCATCCCAGACTCCCTAACTATCCCTTGCCCCTGGCAACCATAAGTTCATTTTATAAGTCTGTGAGTCTCTTTCTTATACACTCTGTATCACCATTGATAGAACTGTTTTGTTCACTCATTGTTTTCCTGATTTTCTTTGCTTCTTTTTCCATGTTTTCCTTTAACTTTTGAGTAGCATATTTAAAACAGTTGTCTTAGTTCTTTGTCTAGTAAAGCCAGTATCTGGACTTGCTCAGGGTGGTGTCTGTCAGTTTATTTTTGTTTCTTTACATCAGTCTTGCTTCAGGGCTTGCTTGGTGACTTTTCAGAGTCTTGACGAAGTGTGTACCGACAGTTTCTTCTTGGTTTTCGGTGTTCTTGTGGGGGACCCGAGCTTGCAGTTACCTTTCCCATCATTTTCCTGACATGACTCTTCTGTTATAATTAATTTTAAGATTCTATCAACTTTAATGATAATTGAAGTTTTTATGGTATAAAGTTGCATATAGCTAGAACATAGGATTATTAAGAAAAATATGATCTTTCTCCTAAATTGAAATCAAAATTAAAATATTTTAAATATTCATCCAGTGGTTAAAAATGGTATTGTAATTACTTCCATTATGGGCTTTTGAGCCATTTTAATAGTTTCTTTCTACATAGCTTAAGTGATATTTTTAATGTCTCATTTCTGGTAAGGATTATATGTTAGTGCTATAATAATTTTTATTTTATAATTTTAAACTTGAAAAGTGAAGTCGCTCAGTCATGTCCGACTCTTTGAGACCCCGTGGACTGTAGCCCACCAGGTTCCTCCGCCCATGGGATTCTCCAGGCAAGAATACTGGAGTGGGTTGCCATTTCCTTCTCCAGGGAATCTTACCGACCCAGGGATCAAACCCAGGTCTCCCGCATTGTGGGCAGACGCTTGAACCTCTGGGCCACTAGAGAAGCATTTTAAACTTGTAATTGTATAATAGCTTATATACTATTCTATACTTAAATTATAATTTCATTATGAATATTTTCTTACTACCTAAAATTATTTTTCAAAGTGGTTTAGATATATCATTTTTAGTGGTCTTCATTAATCAAAAACTATTAACAAATTTAAAAGTATTAGGCACAAAGGAAATATCTTTAACATACTAACATTTTAAAGTGAAGTTGCTCAGTCGTGTCTGACTCTTTGTGACCCCATAGATTGTAGCCTACCAGTGTCCTCCATCATGGAATTTTCCAGGCAAGAGTACTGGAGTGGATTGCCATTTCCTTCTCCAGGGGATCTTCCCTACCCAGGGATCGAACCTGGGTATCCCACGTTGCAGACAGACGCTTTACCATCTGAGCCACCAAGGAAGCTACTAATATATTAAGGGTATGATAAATATATCATTGAGAAAGATGTCCCTTCATACCTACCTCTCAATCTCAGGCTATTTATTTTACTTTTCTTAAAACCAAGCAATGGCTGTTTTCTAGAAAACTTTCTAATAATGAAATATTAAAAAAATACAAGGAAAAGCTTCACACTTAAAAAATAAGGATAAAAAAGCTAATACACTTTCTTTTCTTCTCAAAGATTAACCAGAATCAGTGAGAAGAGTGAGAATTCATTCCAGTCAGGACAGGCCGGGTTTGTGTTTCTCAGTACATCACAGGGAGGCGTGCTAGAGAGTAAGCTGAATAAGCACACGGAAGTAGGTGGCATGGTATCTGGAACGGACCAGAGAAATCCAGCAAAAGATGTTTTGCCAGAGCAGGTGGTGCACACAAAGAAGCAGCCTCCCTGCACAGCACCGTTGTTGTTCCGTCGCTCAGTTGTGTCTGACTCTTTATGACCCCATGAATCGCAGCTCACCAGATTTCCCCTCCCTTCACTACCTCCCAGAGTTTGCTTAAACTCATGTCCATTGAGTTGATGATGCCATCCAACCATCTCATCCTCCGTCACCCTCTTCTCCTTTTGCCTTCAATCATCCCCAGCATCGGGGGCTTTTCCAGAGAGTCGATGTTTTGCATCAGGTGGCCAAAGTATTGGAGCTTCAGTTTTAGTATCAGCCCTTCCAATGAATGTTCAGGGTTGATTTCCTTTAGAATTAACTTGTTTCATATTCTTGCTGTCCAAGGGATGTTCAAGAGTTTTCTCCAGCACCACAGTTTGAAATCATCAGTTCTTCAGCATTCAGCCTACTTTATGGTTCAACTCTAAAATCTGTATATGACTGTTGGAAAAACCATAACTTTGACTATAGGGACCTTTGTTGGCAAAGTGATGTCTCTGTTTTTTAATATTTTAATACACTATCTAGCTTTGTCATAGCTTTTCTTCCAAGGAGCAGGGGTCTTTTAATTTCGTGGCTGTAGTCACTGTCCACAGTGATTTTGGAGCCCAAGAAAATAAAGTCTGTCACTGTTTTCACTTTTTCCCCAACTGTGTGCCATGAAGTCATGGGAGCAGATGCTATGATCTCTTTTTGAATGTTGACTTTTAGGCCAGGTTACGCTCCTCTTTCACCTCCATCAAGAGGCTCTTTAGCTCCTCTTTGCTTTCAGCCATTAGAGTGGTATCATAGCATTGCAGTGGAGTAAATGGGCTATTGTGGGAGATCTCCCTTAGATTTTGTGGGCCATTCATTTTTGAACACCCAGGACATCACCAGGTTTTCAAGGAAGGCTGGTGGAGGAAGGAGATGCTTCCTACATCTTGACCCTGCCAGAAAGGCTGCATTTCAGCCATGGGATAAGTAAAGGTTAAAATATCTGACAGGAATGTAAGTTCAAGGTGAAACTACATTCCTCTAGGCAAGTGCACAGCCCTGCCCTGTTCCCTCACCCATAACTTCTTTTGTAAATAGTTCATTCAAGAAGGGCTAGGAAAGAACCGAAACAAAGAGCTAGCTTTCAATCACTACTTTGAAAAAACCACGTCAAGGGGAAAAGAAATAGGAAAAATGCATGGCAACAGAGAGCATTCAGTTGGCAGTTCTTGCCAGAAAGCAGATGACAGTTGGTCCAAAAAATATTGGTATGAATTAAGGGAATAAAAGTTTAGTGAAGCAATCATTTTTGAAAATAAGAGAAAGATCCCCAGTGCAAAAGCTTAAGGAAGACAAGTTATAAAAGCTAAAGCTGAGACATGAATGAGCAGACCTCAGCAAGAGGGGAAAAATTGAATCATGATTGAGATGGGAGTCTCATCAAAAGCTAAGGAAACAAACAAAACAACACCGCTGAGAACACAACATATGGTAAAGAGGAAAGAACTCACAAACATAAATATAAAAAATTAAACATAGAGAAGCTTCCCAGGTGGCTCAGCGATAAAGGATCTCCAACTGAGCGACTTCACTTTCACTTTTCACTTTCATGCATTGGAGAAGGAAATGGCAACCCACTCCAGTATTCTTGCCTGCAGAATCCCAGGGATGGGGGAGCCTGGTGGGCTGCCGTCTATGGGGCTGCACAGAGTCGGACACGACTGAAGCGACTTAGCAGCAACAGCACCAACCAGTGCAGAAGACGCGGGTTCGATCCCTGATCCGGAAAGATCCCAGGTGCCAAGGAACAACTAAGCTCGTGTGCCACAACTACTGAGCCTGTGCTCTGGAGCCTGGGAGCCGAAACTCCTGGGCCAGGTGCCACAACTGCTGAAGCCCACGCACCCCAGAGCCTGTGCTCCACAACAAGAGAGGCCCCCGCAATGAGAAGCCCCCGCAATGAGAAGCCCACACACCAGCAAAGACTAACCCCTGCTCCTGCAGCCAGAGGAAAGCCCGCAGAGCAAAGAGGACATAGTGCAACCAAAAGTAAATAGATAAATGCATGTATTTAAAAAAAAATAGAGTTAATAGATATTGTGAATAAGTTATACATAGAGAAGACAGGTCAAGGGTATTCATGAGATACATATTTAGAGGACTAAAGCCATAGCAAAAATACCTACAGATGTAAGTTAAAGGTTATTGTGAAGAAATATAATCATCCTTCACATCATATATTAAAAATAGAAAAATGCAAAGATATTCTAGTAAAATTGATGCATGTTGAAGTTAAAGAAAACAGTTTTTTGGTCCTCAAGTCAAAAAGAATTATTAGCTTATGAGGTGCAAAGTTGCTAGGCTTGCTTCACATTGCTTGGCAGTAACCTTCAATACTTGAAGAGCAATGATGCTTACAATAATATCAACTAAAGTGTCCCTCAGTAATTTTATAGCTAACCAAATTGTCATTCATCTATGAAGACTGACCCAAAAATGTTGAACGAATTCTCGAATACAGTTGGAAGAAGCTCTTCTTATACAAAGTATAGGGTATGAAGCCTTGCTAACAGATAGCTGGAAATGGTTTTGAAGCTGTTATGATATTTAACTATAAGGTTAAGTCTGATAGAAGTGGCCATTCATGTTACATGTGGAATACAGATGTTGCAAAAACTGAATACATAAAATAACAACAATAATGTATAAGTAACAAAATACCTAGCAAAAGTTGAGAGATAAAAAGGAAAAGATGTTGTGAGATAGAGTAATATAAATGCATTTATCTTTATAAGGGAAGCATTAGGGGGAAAAAAAAAATCTATTGACAGAGTGGAAAGAAAGGAGGGAGTAAAAGACACAGAAATAGTAAATATCCTCCTGAACCACAAACGAGTAAAAGACACAGAAATAGTGAATATCCTCCTGAACCACAAAAGAGTAAAAGACACAGAAATAGCGAATATCCTCCTGAACCACAAAAGAGTAAGACAGAAATAGTGAAAATCCTCCTGAACCACAAAAGAATAAAAGACACAGAAATAGTAAATATCCTCATGAACCACAAAAGAGTAAAAGACACAGAAATAGTGAATATCCTCATGAACCACAAAAGTGAATTAGCAGGTACTATGTGAGGTAATAAAGAATTATAGCAATTCAAAAGTAATATTATAGAAACAATTATTATAATGAATATAAACTCTCTATAAACAACAGAACAGAAAGCAAAGCTATTATAAATGCAAAACTAACCAAAACAGATCATACAGGGAAAACTCTTAAAAGAAAAAAATAGAAACAAAATATAAGAACATTTTATAAAACTAACATCAACTATATGTGTCCAATCTATAAAAATAAACTGCTGAGATTTATCTATTAGATGAAAAAATTCCCAAGTTATATCTCTAAGTAAAATTTATCCATCACTCTGAAAGGTGATGTATGAGTGTTGAAAATAAACAAGAAAACTGCAAACCCAGGAAATATAAACACAAAGAAAACAGAGAAACACGGTCTTACTACCATAAAAGGTTGCATTCCAGAGAAAAATCAAATAAGAGATGAAGAAGGGGCACTTCATGAAATACTGTAGAATCCATATTTAAAGTAAGAATGACACGTTTTGGATTGTGAAGTCCAAAAGAACGTGATGTTAATCATCACAAAGCAAAATATGAGGAAATATAAGGATAAATAAATGGGAAGTCAGCACTTTAAAATAGAAATCGACAGGCAGTTGTCCACAGGCCAGTGCTTCTGCCATGTGATTTTGGAAAGAATGTCTTGTTAGAAGACAACTGTGTCCTTTTGCTTATTTGTCCAATGGCCTTCTTCAAGCTACAAAAGTGAAAAATTGACTAGTGGCAGCAGAGCCCAGGTGGCCCACAAAACCTACAGTATGATCTACCTGCCCTTTATAGAAACAGTTTGCCATCCTTGGTCAAGAAGACTTAGCTCATGATGGTCACTATAGGAAGGAAAAAAGAAAAGAAAGAAAAGCTAAATAATAGAATTAATATTGTAAGTAACTAGTGTTACCTTACTTATCTATTTATACATGAACTGTTTAGATTCAGAAAGTAAACCGTCTTTCAGAATGCCAATCATCTTTTCAGGAAACAACAACAACAGCAAACTATAAGGATGCAAAATTGGAAAAAGACATATTTTCTGATTATAATTTAATAAGCTAAAAATAATAATGATTAGAAAACAAAATGTTGGTACTACTTTGGAATTCAAAGTAATTTCCTTAAATAGCACCTGGGGTAAATAGAAAATGAAACTGGCAAATGATTGTCTACCCTGAGTATAACAATAAATAACCATGGTGTATTAGTACCTGTAGACAAAGCAACAGCAAGATGAAGAGAAAGAGTCCATCGCCTATAATTAAAGTAGCTTTGACTATACAGACCTTTGTTGGCAAAGTGATGGTTCTGCTTTTTAATATGCTATCTAGGGTTGTCTAGTTTGTCTTATGCTTATGCCTCGGAAATAACGCATCAGCAATTCATGAATTACAGTAATAAATACAGTCATATAAAATCATTATGATTACTTCATATTTGACTTATTACTCAAGGGAGAGCCAGAAACTTTTCATAATTCTTATGTTCTCTTATGCCTGTGAGGCAAGGGGAATATTCCATATTTGACATTCAGATCTATAAAACGCCAGAATGAAGTGGTGAGGATTAGAAAGCCTCTCTAGTCTGAAAAAAATCCCACAGGTATTACATCATATACCTGGGGACTTAGTGTGTACTTTTCCCACTGTGCCTTCCTTAATAAATGTCTGTATTGAATCTTTATTACCGTACTTGCAGTGGCTACATAATAACCATATTCATAAGCATTATTAACTTTGGACCTTGTATATTCATGTTTTGTTTATATTCAATTATTAATAGATTGAAAGTGAAAGTCATCACGCAGTCATGTCCGACTGCTTGTGACCCCATGGACTATATAGTCCATGGAATTCTCCAGGCCAGAATACTGGAGTAGGTAGCCTTTCCCTTCTCCAGGGGATCTTCCCAACCCAGGGATCAAACCCAGGTCTTCCTCTTTGCAAGCTGAGTCTCTACCAGCTGAGCCACAAGGGAAGCCCAAGAATACTGGACTGGGTAGCTTATCCCTTCTCCAGCATATCTTCCTGACCCAGAAATCGAGCTGGGGTCACCTGCATTGTAGGTGGGTTCTTTACCAACTGAGCTATCAGGGATCAATAGATTACTAATTTGCAAATGCTTCTAGAAAAAGAAGGTAAAAAATCTCATTCCAAAAATTGCATGTCTTATATCTCCTTTCTCATTTTATGAATGAAAGAAAAAGATTAATCTTTCTAGAAGAACCAGTAGAGAAAAACATTCTTAAACATAATGATATCTCTGTGGAGCACAGTTAAAAAGAGCTCAAGGAAAGGAAATTAGACTTAAAATATAACAACAGTAATAACCACTCACAGAACCTCGAAGAGATGTGAGTCATAAATTATCCTCACCACAGCTGTATTCTCTTAACATAAAGAGTATGAAATGTTATTTTAATCATGGCACAGTTTGCTATGTCTGTTACTAAGAATTTATTCATGTCAAATATATCAATTTCAAAGGACAGTTTTCATTAATACAGCTAAGTTATTATCAGTTTTACTTACTACCAAAATCCAGTCACAATTGAACCAAAATCAAAATAATAATTGGAATGTTACATGTCTGCCAGTTATGTTTTCCTTTATGATTTAGTTGGCCTTCATGTTTTCTTTAACTGGATTTTGCTATGGGTATAATTTTATATTTATCAGATTTCAGATTCAATCGTTATTTCACTTCCTTCATTATATCCTATGATAAACATTTTTTAAAATGTTGACCTTTTGTAGCCCTTTGCTTTCAAGTAAATCAGTGTACAAGTGAGTTATTCTCTCCTATTATGTCTCTAAATTATAATCCTTTTGGGTCATTAATGACAAGGAGTTGAGGCCACATGATAAATAGGTTAAGTATCATTATGGTAAAACAATATAAAACATGAAAGAACAACTTTACTTCCAAATGTGAACATTAATGTGGATAATAAATGAAATTCATGTACTTCAATTTGAGTGGATAATATAAAAGACCGAGGGTAGTAAAGTTTGCATTAATAGAAGATTTTTAGATATATGGAACCCATTTATAGTTTTTTTTTAAATCTCATTTGATGCTTCCAACTGCCTCATAAAGTAATGGAGAAAATTTCGTCTTATTTTTTAAAGTAGGAAATTGAGACATCTGGGGTAAAAATGCTATCTGCAGAATTTCATGAATTAATTTCTGAAGTAATTTAAAATGAGATGCTCTGGCTCTCAGTTGTAGCCGTTTGGTGAGTTATTTACTTCCCTCTCTTTCCTTCTATTAAGATTTTTTTTTAGCTCATTAGAAACTCCTGTAAAAGTGTCCTCTCTATATGGCCCTACATTTCAACATGGGTGAAAAAGTGATAATGTTACCATCTAAATTAGAGTCTATTGTGAAGATTTATTACGTGGCGCATTTAAAACATTTAGATGAACCCTTCTCACGCAATGAATATTCCAGGAATGTCAGGTATGTACAATAGGTAGCACTGATTTATTGTAACAAATTGAAGACATTCTACAAGCAACAAATAAACTTATTGACAGTTATTTTTGTTATATAATAATGAGTACACGTTTTCTCCTTATTCACTTTTCACGAAAGAGTGTCAATTTAGAATATGGTTGTTTTTCAAGTAAAACAACAACACAAAAGTTGTGCCTGTTGGTAGAAATCGCCTGAACCATTTTGAGGCAGACCTGAAAACATGACCTCAGGAAACTGACCCAAAATTCTGAGAGGTGAGAAAGTTGAAATAAGAAACAAAGAAACCAAAATGCAGAGATATTACCCCGGGATCACATCACTAGAAGGCGGCCGCACAGGGCCATTGCTTTCCTTTCATGCCTCAGACTGCTAAAAAGGGCAGGAGTGAGTGAGTACATTGTTGTCAACTGACTGTACATTGGACTGGAGACATGTCGCGTGCAGATGAACACAGACATTTGGAGACACATAGAGGGCAGTTGAATCCCATCTCAGAATTCACTATGTTTGTATCGAGGTCGTCTTCTCAGGAATAACACGCGAGGGCAACCTTTCTAGAAGGTGCCCTGGGAGTCCTGTTTGCAGTCTCCAGGTTTATTGTTGTGCTTGACTTAGGTTTACACACACAGTTTTTCTGCAGACGGTAACAGATTGTTACATGAGTTAACATGTACCTACTGTGAATTCATCTTGTTTAAAATGACAAGTTTTTAGTAAAATCTCATGTACTTTGCTCTGGTAGAACAAAAATGATCAGTGTGACTGATGTAATCTAACAGAACCTTCTATGCCCTGGCACCAGGGAGATAGGAAGGAAATTGGAAGGGCAGATTCCTGAAGAGACTGAATATTTACACAGAAAATAAATGGAGCAAATCTAAAAATGACCGAATTTACCTTAACTTGGGCAAGATTGTTTTCCACTACCAAACAGAAGACTCTTGAGAATCTCTTGGACAGCTAGGAGATCCAACCAGTCAATCCTAAAGGAAATCAATCCTGAATATTCATTGGAAGGACTGATACTAAAGCTGAAGCCCCAATACTTTGGCCACCAGATGTGAAGAGCCGACTCATTGGAAAAGACCCGGATGCTGGGAAAGATTGAAGGTGGGAGATGAAGGAGATGACAGAGGATGAGATGGTTGGATGGCATCACTGACTCAATGGACATTAGTTTGAACAAACTCCAGGAAATGGTGAAATACAGGGAAGCCTGGTGTGCTGCCATCCATGAGGTTGCAGAGTCGGACATGACTTAGTGACTGAAAAGAACAACCAAACATAAACAGTGACGGAAGTTTTAAACTAATTTCCATTCTAGAGAAATATGTCAGTGATTTTTTTTTTGACTCAAATCTGACTTGAAATTTTCCTACCATATAAACTTCATATATTTAAATGTATTATACATGATTAATATTTATTTTTTTACATGAAGTTCTATTTTAAAGGGATGCAGGAAAATGAGTTTTTTTTCAATTGAAAATAATTTATATAACAAATATAGGAAGCAAAGCAAAGAAATATTAAATCTAGACTTAATAATATCTCTAGATAAATAGATATAAAACATCAATTCCTCTTTTACAGTGAGTTTCATTGTGTCAGTGGCCTCACTGACCAGAATTATCTTGCTCCATCCACCACCACAGTCTCTCTTCAATTGCTGCCTTCCCATCCAGTTTATCTGCCATTACCATTAAACCATTTCTCAAGTCAGTGTTTCTGCCAGCTCTGTGGCCAGTAGCGCCAGTTCTTCAAATGCACTGATGGCTGCTCTTATATTGCCTCCTGCCCTCGCAGGAGGACCAAGACATTTGGAAGATAACCATGTGGTCCAGTGATGCTCGGCAATACACGTGAACACGTGCATGCATCTCACACAGTGAAGGCTGAGTGAAACGCATTGTCCTGGTGGGGAATTTTACTCCTTGAAGTATTTCTTAAAGTAAGGCAGTGAGTTACTAAGGAATAAAGTAACTAAATTAATATGACTGCAGGCTGCGGACTTTCTTGGTGGTCTACTGGTTAAGAACCCACCTTCCAATACAGGGGACACAGTTTCCATCCCTGATCGGGGAACTAAGATCCCACATGCCACGGGACAACTAAGCCAGCAGGCTGCAACTACAGAAGGCTGCGTGCTGCAGCGGAGACCCAGCACAGCCAAAGATTTAGCGCATTAGTTAAAAAAAATCTCACTGCAGGCTGGACCTAGGCTCTATAATTGTCTCATTTCAGTTTTGATTCTGTTAATCTCAGTGCATTTTGTCCTGTATTTGGTTTTCTGTTTATTTCACGTCCATGACTGGCCTTGTTTCTTTGATAAACCAAAGTAGAAATCAGCTGTCTCTTAGCAGTCTGTTCAGGGTCACAGTGGTTTTTCTAAGGGAAATATCAGCACCTTTCAGAAAACTGTCATTTCAGAAATAAGCATAAAATCTTAAATTAACCAAGGGTATCTTCATTGATATGTTCGTGCCCTTTGAATGTGGACTCATTCATCCAAGTATCATAAATCTGATTTCAGGACTGTTTTGGACTTTCAGAAATTTCAGATTTCTTAGTGGGGAAGGAATACCGGTGTAACCTTAGTGCTGGTGGCTGAGAGTTTCCAGGTGAACCGTTTCATTTGCGTCTCCTCTCACCTGCACTGAGGTATAGCCTGTTGACTGGTTTATAGCCCACACTGTCTTCTGGCCAGTGTTCTAACCCCCTTTCCATGTTGTTGCCACTTCGGTCCTGAGTCACTCCCGTTCCCCTAGGAGACCACACTCTCCTGAGCGTGGCCCCTGGAGGCTGGCGGGGTTGCTGTCTGCGTCTCTGGCTTGCTCATGCCTCTCCTGCCTCTGCGGAGCGACCCAGACAGAGGCTGTCGTGTTTGGCGGACAGTCTTTCCTTGCCAGTTCTCACAGGTAATCCCTACTCATTCTGTGGATCTAAGACCACCTACTCAGAGAAGAATTTCTGCACCACACGCATGATCAAGTGAGAAAGGAAACCAAACCACCATTGTCTTTCTTTTCCAATATGATTTCTTATATTAAATATAGTTCCCTCTGCTATACAGTAGGACCTTGTTGCTTATCCATTCTCTAAATAATAGTTTGTATCTGCTCATCCTGAAGCCCTAATTCACCCCCCCCCTTGGTAATGATAAATTTGTCATCTGTCAGTCTGTTCTTAGGTAGGTTTACTTGTGCCGTATTTTAAATTCCACATATGTGATACCATATGGAATATGTCTTTTCCCATCTGACTTACTTTGCTTAGTATGATAATCTCTAGGCCCATCTATGTAGCTGGAAATGGCATTATATATAGTGAAGTCGCTCAGTTGTGTCCGACTCTTTGTGACCCCATGGACTGTAGATTACCAGGCTCCTCCATCCATGGAATTTTCCAGGCAAGAGTACTGGAGTGGGTTGCCATTTCCTTCTCCAGGAAATGGCATTATTTCCTTCCAAAACCATTATTGACTCTTTAAGCCCTGTCCTTTGCTTTACAGTCATCATCACAGTTGTGTTCCTAGAATAGTTTGATGCAAGTGCAGTTTAGTTAGCTTGACTAATATGTCTTCCCTCCTAGACTCTAAGCTTTATGGAGGCAAAGGCTATGCCCTTTCTTAACAGATCTAGAACCTAATGCTTCCTGGAATAAAATAAGCCCCCAATAATATGTTTTGAAGAAGTGGATGAATGAAGCATTTGAAGGCTCTTCAAAAAGCACCATATCTCCGTATACCCTCTGGTTCGGGGAGTGAAATTTGTACTGTATTTAACTGTAATATCTAAGGTGAAGAAACCATTCTGGTAAGGTGAAATCTGACAATGCCCTCATCGAGGTGCTTTTTTCCCTGGAGTATATCGTCATCATATTTTCACTGTGTGTGTAGGATCCTATTTTAATCTACTATCTCTCTTTCTTGCCTTGGTGTTGAACTTACAAAGGCCAGGCACCGAGTGGTAGCTTTCTCCCCAGTTCCCCATATTCTGAATTTCCAGGTACTCAGTGCACAGAGGAAGATCATGTATCAGTTGAATGAAGGCAAGGACATTTCTGGTAACTGGAGTGCACTAATTATTGATGTAAAATTCCTGAGTGTGTGTCCTTCACGGTCTTGATCCTCACAGTGTAGCAGGAGATCCATGATAGTTTCTGCCTCAGCTCATATATGTCCTGGGCCCAGACTCTCAACTAAAAAGGCAAAATGAGGCCACCATTTCCCTCAATTCTGGGAAATGCATTTATTTTTTAAAGTAGAAAATATGCTGATTTGAAAGCCAAATGCCATTAGTTGCCTCTTTGTCCAAGTATGTGTAAAACAACTTCTCGGTTCCAATTTATTTATCTGTAGAGTTAAGGGCAGTGAAAGTTATGTGTGAAAATATAAAACGTGATTCAGATCCCATCTCTGCCACCAGTGAATTGGGCAAGCTATGCAGCCTCTGTGAGCACCAGTTTTCTTCACTGTAGATCTGAATAATGCCTGACTTCCAGAGTTCTCCTACAGATTGTAATTAATACACAGGAGGCACTTAGCCCTGCACTTGAGAAATGCAGGAGACGGCGCGTCCATATCCATGGTCACAAAGATGAGGTGAAATAGCACACAGAACAACAAATCAGTTGGTAAGAAATGAAAGGAGCAGGTTTAAAAACGGCATGGCCAGTAATGAATGGACCTTGCGATGAACAGCCCTGTTGTTTGACAGAAGCAGCCGATTGCCGCCCAGCACATACTTACCAGAGAACGGAACGCGGCGGCTCACCTGTCCAGAAGGAGGCACGTTCTGCTGGGTTTGATTATCAGCCAGCAACGTGAACGCGAGCTCTTGCCAAGCACGCTGCCTCCCAGGGCAGACCAGAGAAGGCAGCCGCGCTGTTGATGGCGATTCAGCAGTGTGTGGAGAAGAGAAGGAGCAGTTTTCTGGCACTGTGGGAGCACTTCCCCAGCATAACTGCTCCATTCCCTTTTTTCTGCCTGTTAAAACACAAACCCACGTATTTTACAGGCCATTGTGTAAGAGAAAATGCATTAAACAGAGACATTTAAAATGCTCTCAGTATCTTGGCCCTGTATTTGGAGGAGGGAGGTCAGCTCTCAGTGATACGGGTTATGGAGTGGACTAAATGGACATGAATGGTTCACCCTTTGTCCCAGGTGAATTAGAAATACCTTATCATATATACAATAAATAGATGAGTTCAGAATAAGGAATAGTAACTTTTCAAGTGTGTCTTCAAAGGTAAAAAATTACTTATCTGCAGAAGGACATTTTAGTCCCACCAGGAGGAATAAGTGAAAGTGTTAGTCACTCAGTTGTGTCCATCTCTTTGCGACCCCATCAGCTTTGGCCCACCAGGCTCATCTGTCCATGGGATTCTCCAAGAATACTGGAATGGGTAGCCATTTCCTTCTGCAGGGGATCTTTCTGACCTAGGGATTGAACCTGTGTCTCCTGCGTTGCAGGCAGATTCTTTGCCGTCTGAGCCCCTGGGGAAGCTCAGTGCAGGAGTAACAGGGCAGGTGGTATTAATATGAAACTGGGCAGGGAACGAGACCTCAGTGTGAGTGAGGCAGGAGTTGGAACTGATGCCTGGAGTAAAGCTTAAGGCTGCTGAGATCTGCCTTGTCTCTCACTGTCCTTGGAAGAGGAACGAAAGCTGTAGGGATATGGGAACCACAGCCGGACAGAGAGTAAGTGTGCAGGAGTGAGAAATCCCAGCGTGCTCTGAGCTCACAAAAAGCTAAAAGCAGGAGCAACTGCATGGTGCAATCATCCTGAAAAAAACGTTCCCTAGAACTGGTAAGCTCGTCACTGCTTTAGCAGAAGCAGACTAGAAGGACATCTATGGAGTTGTTTTTTTTTTTTTTTTTTTTAGTTCCAAGATCCCTTGTCTGTTCCTCTGTCCTACCCACTACATGTCACCCTTCATCAGACCCTCTCAAAACCCCAGGTGGCTGTACCTTTCCTGCCAAAACCGTGACCACATTCAGCAGATTATCTACAGGGAAGTGAAACCAGACAACATGCTTCTCAACAGAAATAACAGGGACCCACAAAGTATAAGGACCCCAGGGGATGAATCTCATTTTAGAACTCAGGTCTAATTGAAATATTGCTTAAGAGTAAGGGAATACAAAGAAAAAACATAAAAAATCACAGAGCGTTTACTGGAGTTTCTTAGTAACAATTTTAAAAGACTAATAAATGATCTGGTTCTGAAAAAAGAAAGATGGTCAGGTCATCCAACACTCAGGTTCAACAAAAGCATGACCCTGGCTACAGCCTAACACATGCTGCCTTTAACAAAGGCCTTGGTGGTGACGATGACGAACACACATCCGTACTGAAATACTAGGCGCCGCAAGTGTAGAGGAACAGAGTTAAATCTTTCTAAATTCCTTGTCTTGCTTAAGAGGTGTATAGTATTAACATTAATCTTGAAGTCAAATAAATGTGTCAGAATTGTATAAAAAACCATTAAGGGTGGATAAAAGAGAATTAATATTTTCCAAAGCAGCAAAGGAGCTAGGTGGGATAATAATGTTTAAAGTGTAGGAAGGATTCTGGAAAATGAAATGTTTAAGAATCACTGCACGAGGACATTACTACTACACAGTGTTCCTTCCCGCGTCCCAGGACAGCAGCATTTTAGTATGATTTGCTACCCCTTCCATTACTATTTTATTTTTATTTTTTGCCGTGGAGTTCCAGCCTGATACACCTCCTCATTGTATCATGCTGATTCTGCCCTCACCCAAGCCTATCTGTTCTTATTACAGTTTTTTTTTTTCCAAAAACTTGCCTTTGAGTCCCCAGATAAAAACTGATGAGTTAATATGGGGTAGAATATTGAGTTCAAGATGAAGAATATGGTCTTTGTCTAAATCATGGCTTTAATTCAAGACAGTCTGAACATCTCTTCAATACTGCTCTCCACCAATCACAAGGTAACATCTGTTGTTGTTTAGTCAAAGAGTTGGGCCCAGCTCTTTGTGACCCCATGGACTGTAGCCTGCCAGGCTCCTCTGTCTATGGGATTCTGCAGGCAAGAATACTGGAGTGGGTTACCACTTCCTTCTCCACGGGATCTTCCCAACCCAGGGATCGAAGCCAAGATATCCTGCATGGGCAGGTGGATTCTTTACCACTAAGCCACCTGGGAAGCCCTAAGGAAACATACTTGGTACCAAAAATAGTTTTATTTTTAATAAACAATAAGCATATGGGTATTAGAACTTGCAGTGTAAAAATGAAGCATGATCAGTGTCTGGCCAAAACTGGATACTCAGTAAGTGCTCAGTCAATGAGTGAATTAATGTTCTGCTGCTGTTGCTGCTGCCGCTAAGTCGCTTCAGTCATGTCTGACTCTGTGCAACCCCATAGACGGCAGCCCACCAGGCTCCCCCATCCCTGGGATTCTCCAGGCAAGAACACTGGAGTGGGTTGCCAGTTCCTTCTCCAGAATTAATGGGCTGGTAGAATCTAAAAGTCTAAGTCACTTTACCCAAGGTTTTATTTCCATGGAAGAGTTTCTAGAATGAATATCTATGAGTCTCTGATATTTTAGTGCATGCTAAGTATAAAATGAAGGCCCCAAACAGACCATACCTGTGAAGAGCTCTCAAAACAAAGCAGAAGTTCAGGGCCACATGATTTGAACTATATGCAACGCTTGTGAAAAGCAAATAGCAGGTGTGATTTTGCTGCCTGAATTGAAGACATTATTTGAAGTGAATGATCCCTACTGAACAACCCCATTTAAGAACACTGTTGGCACAATTTTTCAAAGATCTTTATTAGTTAAAAAAAAAATCAGTGAAGACTCAGTGAAAATATAATTGAAGATCTCAATAAATTAAGGATCCAACCTGAAATTGGCAATAGGAAGTAGAATGTAAACACTCAGAAAATGATCAACCAAATTTGCCACGATGAAGAAAAATCTGAAGCGTGCAATATCAACAATCATTTCATAGCTCAGAAAAGAAAAAAAAAAAAAACAACCAGCTTGGTGTTCTAGCAGAGTCCACTGAAGAGACCCCAACTTATCACTGGGGCTCTGTGGAAAGATGGTGATGATTACTGTACAATTAGAGAGGAGAGTGGTGTAATCACCTAAACAGTGGTCCCTTTCAGAGTAAGAGGTCAGGCACTGTCACAGAATCTTTTGTTTTCTTTGTTCTCTTCCTACAAACCATGAGCTTCCACCACTGCTTGGCCTGAACCAAGCATTATTAGTTTTCAGAGAGACTGATCAGAAGGAGAAACCTCTCTAAGACTGAGCTGCCCAGAGTGGACATAAATGAGATTTCTCTATGTAGCTGCTTCACCAAACCAGACCTCTGAGGAGGGTGCTGGGTTTAATCCCCAGCCTATGCGAGCTAGCCCTGTGGTGAGCATTCTGACTTGTGTCTATTCATACGGTTCACTCTGTGGATACTTAATCACTGTCCATATGTGTTATAATTCCTAGGGGGAAATGAACTTATGAGAATAGGAGAAGATAATTCTCATATTTGTGTCAAACTGAATAACAACCTCAAAACCTCTTTAATTTAGAGAGATTCTTTTCATTTATTAGCAAAGACTAGTTTTGTGCCATTCTTTCAGCCTTACTAATGAATTCTTGGGAAATAAATGGCTTTCTTAGTATATGATTAATTAATCTGTATTCAGAGATAAGACAGTTTTCTCTGCAGAACACTGAAACTCAGAGTGACGTATGGTAACAGGGCTTCCCAGGTGGCCCAGTGGTGAGCATCCGCCTGCCAATGCAAGAGACCCAAGAGATGCGAGTTTGATCCCTGGGTCAGGAAGATGCCCTGGAGGAGGCAGTGGCAACCGACTCCCACGTTCTTGCTGGGGCAATCCCACTGACGGAGGAGCCTGGCGGGCTGCAGTCCATGGGGGTCTTAAAAGAGTCAGACATTACTTACTGACTAACAACAACAAAATGCCAAACAGGGCAATGAAACATGAATTTGTTCTGATAAAAACACTAATGCTTAGGAAATATATTTGTGTGCTTTAAATGATAAACCTTTTGGAGCCTCTCTTTTTTAGATGTAGATAGTAGATGTCAGATACATGATAGATAGGTGATAGATGATAGATATGCAGAGAGAGACGTTTTTGTAGTTTATTTTTCTAGTGTATTTGAAAAATTGAAAAAAAAAAAAGACATCCACTTTCAAACAAATTTTTTTCTTGTTACCATGGTTATCTTTATTGTAAAATGGAAAACATATGAGTTAAATGGGAAAAATATAAATACCCCCAGTCTGAGCACACTGAGGTATGCACCTTAGCTCTTATATATCTCACCTTGTCTCCTTTCTAATCTGCTTTTTTAATTTATTTAATTATTTCAAATATTCTGACAAAAATATGGACTAATAGAACCATTTGTTCTCCTGTGTAGATCACACAATTTACTGCGTTTTTATTTGCTTCAAATAATGACTTACGAAGTAAAACTTCAAATATATTGTTAAAATATCCTTTGTAACCTTTCTTAATTCCATCATAGCTTCACTGTCTGAAAAGTGTAGCCTTCCCTGCCATGCCTTTGTACTTTTACTGTATATTTACTTTTTAAACAGTATATTTATTATTCCTTTGTGTGTGTTTGACACATAAATGGCAACTCATTGAACTGAACTTTTGTGATATTTTGCTTTTTGTTTCATTAACATAAACAAAGCTTAAGGTAGAGCTATCTGATCCAATTTATCTGCCTAATGTTTGTTCAATTATCTTAGTGATATGTTTTTGGCTTATGCATTTCAGATAGCTTCTAATGTGTTTATTTTGTTCAAAATATTTGTTTTAATGAGTGTTAACTGATGTTTCTCTTTTGTGTGTGTGTGTGTGCTTTTTTCTATTTTGCTCAAGAGGTTCTTCCATGTCCTGAAAATATTCATAGAGTATTTTCCGTTGGCTTCTATTATTTTTTAAAGTTTTACATTTCTCATTTAGATCCTTAATACATCAGGAATGTATATTCTGAGTCATGTGATGTGCATGCTAAGCTGCTTCAGTCGTGTTCGATTCTTACTGACCCTGTGGACAGTGGACCACCAGGCTCCTCTGTCCATGGGATTCTCCAGGCAAGACCTGGAGTGGGTTGCCATGCCCTCCTCCAGGGGATCTTCCTGATTCCTGGGATCAAACCGGCCGCTCCTGCAGCTCCTGCATTGCAGGCAGATTCTTCACCGCTGAGCCACCAGGGAAACCCCATGTGACGCAGACATTTAGTTTTATTATTTTCTACTCACCTGATCAATGGAAACAGTGACAGACTTTATTTTCTTGGGCTCCAAAATCATTGCATATGGTGACTGCCACTGTGAAATTAAAAGAAGCCTGCTTCTTGGAAGAAAAGCTATGACAAACCAAGACAGTGTAATAAAAAAACAGAGACATTACTTTGCTGACAAAGTTCTATATAGTCAAAGCTATGGTTTTTCCAGGAGTCTTATACCATAGGACCACAAAGAAGTGATGAGTGAGTGTTAGACCATCGAGAAGGATGAGTGCCAAATAACTGATGCTTTTGAACTGTGGTGCTGTAGAAGATTCTTGAGAGTCCCTGGACAGCAAGGGGGTCAAACTAGTCAATCCTAAAGGAGCTCAATCCTGAATAATCATTGGAAGAACTGATGCTGAAGCTGAAGCTCCAATAATTTGGCCAATTGATGCTAAGAGCCAACTTATTAGAACAGACCCTGATGCTGGGAAAGATTGAAGGCAGGAGGAGAAGGGGACGACAGAGGATGAGACGATTGGATGGCATCACCAACTTGATGGACATGAGCTTGAGCAAACACCGGGAAATAGTGAAGGACAGGGAGGCCTGGCATGCTGCAGTCCATGGGGTCGAAAAGAGTAGGATGAGACTGAGCAACTGGACAGCAACACTTATCTGATCTACTGAACACATAAGATAACACATAAGGTCCTAAGCAACTGGGTCCCTTCCTGCTGAGTGGTGCTGCGACATCTCTTTGTACAAGTTTCCATTTATGGCAGGAAACGTTAGAGTTTGTCTAGTGTACTGCAGTGGTCAATGAATCCAGCCCTAAACAATGGTCTTTTCATTTTCACAGCTTTATAATAATTTTGATATTCCCCTTCTGGATATGTTTAATCTTTTGGAAGGGACTTTAGGGGAGGAAGCAGAGAGGTCAGTGAGTGCCTGGGCAGAGGGAGAAGGTGTCAGCCTTGTCCCTGTGCCCACAGAGCTGAAGCCAGGATTCAGTTGTCGCCAGTGGATGTACACAGGCCCCTGAGTTCATAGAGGGCTGCTTCAATGCTGTTACATCTTATCCTCTTCTCTGGTCAAAAGCAGGCATAGATGACACCAGAATTTTAGTATAAGCAAAACCAGAGAAGAGCTAGTTCTCTGAAGCTCAGGCTCCAATAAGGGTTCCTATGGTCCTTGAGAGAGTCAGTGTTAGATCAAGTGCCTCAAATGCCATTCTTTGAGGCTAATAGTTAAAAGGATTAATCCTCCACTCATGTGGCTTGTTTCAGCATCTCGAGCAGTGGTTTTCAGCACTGACTACACATTAGAATCGCTTGGAGAATATTTAAAAATACTGATACCCAGACCACACCTTTGACCAATTAAATGAGAAGCTCTCAGGGTGAGATACAGGAATGAGCATATTTTATAAATTCCCTGGTGATTCTAATATGCAGGCAATTTTGCAAACTGGTTCAGAGTAAATTCAGCCGCCTGTCTAGTTTAACATCAATCATCGTAAATCACATTGACAGTGACAAACCACATTGGTCTTTTCCCAGCATGAAATGTGTCAACATGATTGTCATTAACCAGTTCAAGTATAGTTGTTTTAAGTGAGAGTTGTACTGGTTATCAGCCTCTTGATATGGTGTGACGAAAAGGGTACTTCTGTGGTCTTCCTCTTGAAAACCCCATAATTCCCTCTAATAATGGGAAAATCATCACTAAATTCCAATCAGACGAAAGACCACGCAAATCTCAACATTCTTCAAATCACTCAACCAGCTTTCTGCAAAGCTGCCAAGATCCAGTAAATTGTGTCAACCGTGAAAATGAGGCTGTGACAGTGCCCACAAATTGTGACTTAGTGTTTTGAATGAAACTCTACAAAAGGAAACTTCCTTGGTGGATATGGTAAAGCGTCTGCCTACAATGTGGAAGACCTGGGTTTGATCCCTGGGTCAGGAAGATCCCCTGGAGAAGGAAATGGCACCCTACTCCAGTACTCTTGCCTGGAAAATCCCATGGACGGAGGAGCGTGGTAGGCTACAGTCCATGGGGTCGCAAAGAATCAGACACGACTGAGCGACTTCACTTTCACTACAACAGGAGAAGAACATTCATTAAAAACAAAGACAATTGGAATAGGATATTAACTTTTGCCAATAATAAACATGATAATAAACAACTAGCTAGAAACATCCTGTGTACTAAATGACGTGTGTGTGCTCAGTGGCTTCAGTGATGTCTGACTCTTTGCAACCCATGGACCATAGCCTGCCAGGCTCCTCTGTCCATGGGATTTTCCCAGCAAGAATACTGGAGTAGGTTACCATGTTGTCCTCCAAGAGTTTTCCCGACCCAGGGATCAGATCCACCTCTCCTGCGTCTCTGGCATTGCAGATGGATTCTTTACTGCTGAGCCACTGGGGAAACTACATACTAAGCAATCAGTTCAGTTGCCCAGTCATGTCCAACTCTTTGCGACCCCATGGACTGCAGCATGCCAAGCTTCCCTGTCCATCACCAACTCCGGGAGCTTGATCAAACTCATGTCCATCGAGTTGGTGATGCCATCCAACCATCTCATCCTCTGTCATCCCCTTCTCCTCCTGCCTTCAATCTTTCCCAGCATCAGGGTCTTTTCCAAGGAGTCAGTTCTTCGCATCATGTGGCCAAAGTATTGTAGCTTCAGCTTCAGCATCAGTCCTTTCAATGAGTATTCTGGACTGATTTCTTTTAGGATTGATTGGTTTGATCTCCTCGCAATCCAAGTGATTTTCAGGAGTCTTCTCCAACACCACAGTTGCTAAACAATAGAAAGATAATTTAAAGGAAGGGAAAGGAATATTTGAGTGTATTGTGTTTATAATTTCCTGATAAGGGATGAAGTAATTTATAAGAATATCTGTCTTCCCTTTGGAAGGTAAAGAATTTTAAAATATTTAAGTAGCACTCTCATAATCCCTAGGGCTTTCCTGGTGGCTCAGAGGGTAATGAATCTGCCTGTAATGCTGGAGACCTGGGTTTGATCCTTGGATTGGGAAGATCCCCTGGAGAAGGGACTGGCAACCCACTCCAGTATTCTTGCCTAGAGAATCCCATGGACTGAGGAACCTGGCAGGCTACCATCCATGAGGCCGCAATAGTTGGACTCAACTTAGCAACTAAACCACCACAACCACTTTATAATCCCAGTGAGCAGATAAATCTTTAATGTGAAATGCATATGTTAATTGGAAAGGAAAAAGGCTACATGAAAGAGACTGAAGAAACGTGGGCATTTGTGTTTCCTGTACCTTTTAGAAACTTTTAGCTCTTTCACCTTCTGCTTGAAGGAAGTGGATCAAAACTCTTTTCTCCTAAGGTATTCACAGTGTGTCTATGGAGTTAGAGTTCCTTTCCATGACCTGGAGAATATGAAACTTGGTAAGGTAAATTTGGCTTCCAATGAAGAAACAACAGTTGTGTGCCAGGCAGCCCCTGTCATTCTATGAGGACGCACAGTAAGCTTTTGCCCCTTTACCAAGCTGTGGGTTCCTTTCTTCGCAGTCTGGGCTTACTGATGGCATTGATCAAAATGCTAATTTATGTTGATTTATCAAGACATGATGATTGTAGTGATAAGCCTTCATGATTGGTATTTCCAAAGTAAATGTGCTGAAATGATAAATGTGTGTTTCCTTGGCCACAGAAATGGGTTTTACTCTGCGGTTAATGTTTCATATAACCCAACTTCATTAGGCAGAACTCAGCTAATGCCATCATGAATTTGTTTCATTTTATCCAATTGCATTAATTAGGGAAATGTGCTGAATGTTAATTGTGAAGAAACACGCTTTTTCCTTGGAATAAGGAAAGAAGAAACAAGGTAATTGGATTAATTTGTCCTTTCCCCTCTTTTTTTTTTTTAAACCTCCATTAACTAGGGACGTGCAGAACCTTTCTCAACAGGAAAGCATGAGCAACTTTGTGCTAACATGATTCTCATTAGCCAATTTAATTGTGGGAGTTGAGAGTTCTAGCGGACAGCGCCAGACTCTGAGAGCCAGATTAAATGCTATTTCTCTAGGGGATTACATATTTGATAATAACAGCAAGCAATTTCCTGAAATGGTCAAAAAAAAAAAAAGATTGAACCCCGAGATCTTTCTCATGGTTCTACTGATTATTCACGTTTGCTGTGTTCTACCACTTCTCTGCCCCTAAAGCTGGGAAGAATCCTGTCTTTGGAGTTTTGTTTCTGATAACAGTACATTGTAGGATACCTAGGACTAATGATGATCAGTGTGGGTTGTTTAAAAGATTGTTGTACTGCACTTAATTATAGGAATAGAGTATGTGAACAACTGCAGATCGCCTCGTGTGTACGATTGTGGGCATTCTCTAGGCTTGAGGGGAGTAGGTGGCTTTCTTTAGTGAGAAGACACGGGCCTTCTGTTGTCTTTATTCCCTCAGGACTCGAGCTCCTGTTCTTGTTGGAAAACACATTTGCTGTATCCTGTCCCATGCAGCCCGCCTGTGTGGCTCCATATTCAGACCCAGTGAGTTTGAAACCCATGGCCCTTCCAGTGTGGCATGGAACAGATCACCTCCTTTAGAAGTAGGTCCCTTCCAGGACTGGAGCTGAGATCATGTTCATGCTTCAGCTCTGCATAACCGTGAAGAAAGTTTATTCTAAAATCAAGGCTGGTAACTATTTCATACACTTGAATGCTGTAATCAGAGGTGAAATAAGTAAATTATACAAGTGTTTTCACAAAAAAAAACTGTTCAAAATGATGTTTGTATATGTGTATAGTTTATAGCTTATATATACATGTGTATATGTGTGTGTGTGTGTGTGTGTGTGTGTAGTTTGTATGACTGTCTAAGAAGAATGGTTCATTTAGTATCATTTTTGCTATTTTAATGGAAAGAGTTTAATAAATGTACGATGAAACTATTTTTAAAGAAAAAATGCATGCCTCATTTTCCATTTAAAATGGAAAGAATGCACTGGATGCCTATAGATTTCTATCACCAATTAAATAAATTCACAATTTCCTTTCTTTCTAGAAGTCAGTCAGCTCATCTATAACATACTTCATTCCCACTCTGATAGTTTGGCTCTGATTTTTGAAAAACCACTTGCTACCCTGTTCATTATCTTGAGTTAGTTGTATGAAGAATGTTTATTAATAATCTCAATTCATCAGGTGTCATGAAAAATAAAAGAAATAAAAGATGATATAGTATTCAGTTGATGAATATTTACTGGTTATAAATCCAAGTAGTACTCTTACGCTGATTTCAGAGAGAGAAGTTATGAATTCCAGAGATAGAAGGAAAGTTAGACAGGATCTAAACACTTCATCACTTATTCTCATGAGGTGGAAATGAAGAGATAGATTTGCATATAATGGCACAGGTGAAGAATGATAGAGATGGAATTTAAACCTGGTGGTTTGTAGGGCTTTTTCTATTATTCCCTGAAATTTCCTGATATGCAAATATATAAAGTTGAAGCAGTCTCAATTTAAATATGAATGAAGCTAAAGAACAAGTTTGTCATTTATTTTTCATTTCATTTTAGAATATTTATATTTATAGAAATTTGAGAGGAAATAACATAGAGTTCTCTATGCCCCACACTCCATTTTCCTATTATCGACATCTTGTATTAACATGGTGCATTTTTTACAATTAATAATAGAGTATGAGTGAGTTATTAGTAACTAAAGTCCTTGCTTCACTGTTACCTATTTATGTGTTAACTGGTTTTGTGCTGGGATTCCATGAAACCACATTGCAGTTGATTTTCATGTCTCCTTAGGGTATTTTCTCTGACAGTTTCTGACTTTCCTTGTTCTTGATGACCTTGACAAATTGGAGGCCAACTGTTCAGGAATTCTGTAGCTTGTTCCCCAGCTAAGTTTGCCTGATGTTTTTTCTCATGATTACACAAGAGCTATGGGTTTTGGGGAGGAAGGTTTCATAAGGTAAAGTGCTGTTTTCATTATATCTTGTCAAGAGTGCATACTGTCCATGTGACTGGTTGACTGCATTACCGGGCTGAGGCATGTTTGCCGTGTTTCTATACTATGCCATACTATACTATGCTATAGTTTCTATACTATACTATAATATAATATAGTTTCTATACTATACTATAATATAATATAGTTTCTATTCTATACTATACTATAGTTTCTATAATATACTATAAAGTCATTCTGTTTTTCTCCCCTAGTTTCCCTACCATGCACTTCAGAAGGGAGTCCCTCTGCACAGCCCATGTTTAATGGATGGGAGTTGTGTTCTATTATACTTTCGTGAGGATAGAACCTCTTTTTTTTTTTTTTTTGGAATATTTGGAAATGTTCTCATGAGAGACTTCCTCTGTTCTCTCCTCTTTATTTAATTATTCAATCATCTATTTGCATCAGTGTGGACTCATGGATATTTATTTTATATTTTGAGGTATCATCCAGTACTACCTTCTCTAATTAGTTTTTAACTCAATTAGTTATTTTTTTGCCAAATGCATTCTATGTTTGTCCATTAGGATCTTTCCGTTGACTCCTGTATCACTTTGACACGGTCCCATCAGTTTAGACTTTTGGGGGAGTACTTTCCTACTTTCTACACTGTAAGTTGCTCCAGGCTCCAGTCCTAGAATCAGCCATTCCTCCAAGGAGCTTTGATTCTTTTCATAAGTCATGACATTATAAACCGATATCAGAGCACTGGAGCACCTCGTTGCTGGAGGTTATTGTTGCTTCTGGGGTTCCCCAGTGGCTCCATGGTAAAGAATCTGCCTGCCAACGGAGCTGTAGGAGACGTGAGTTCAGTCCCTGACATGGCAACTCACTCCAGCATTCTTGCAAGGAAAATCCCATGGACAGAGAAGCCTGGCAGGCTACAAGTCCATGAGGCCACTCAGTCTGACGCGGCTGAAGTGACTTAACACGCACACACTGATTGTTGCTTCTATGAGTCTATGTGTCTGTTCTTTCACCGGAACCATGCTGTCTTGCATAAAGCTGCCTTGAATAATGTAGTTTTGTAGTGAGTCTTTGAACTGTTTTTCTTCAGTAATACGCTATTATAGGGCTTTTACCTTTCCATCTAAACATTAGAATAAGTTTGCCAGTATCTGCAGAACAGCTTACTGTGGTTTTAAATGAGAGTGCTTTGAATCCATTGATCTAGAGGGGGAATAACTGACGTCTTAATGGTATTGACTCTTCCAGTACATGAACATGGAATCTCTCTCCATTTGTTTAGATTTCCTTTGATTCTCTCATGTGGTATTTATTGTTTTCTGCAGATATGTGCTTCATTATTTTTCTATGTAAGTATTTTGTTTTCTTTGTTGTGATTGTAAATAGCAATGATTCACTATTATTTTTTAAATTTCAAATTCCAAGAGTTAATTTTTGGTCTATAGGAATACAATTGAATTTTGTACGTTTGCTTTGTATCCTATCATGTTGCTGTTCTTGCTTATCAGCTCCAGGAGTTATTTTCTCAGTTGTTTGGTGTGTTCTATATATGCAGTCATGCCATCTACAAATAAAGATTTTTATTTACTCCTTCCTGATATGTATAAATTTATATTCTTTTCTACAGTGGTTGGCAGGTCTTCCAGTTGATGCCAAGTCAGAGAGTGAGAGGGGACATCCTTGTTGGGCTCCAGACCATGGTGGTATCCAATTTCCCTTTCTCTGTTGTGAATCTGACTATAGGTGTATAATGGATGGAATTTCGGGCTGGAGAAGTTTCCCTGTATTCCTAATCTGTTGAGAGCTTTCATCATGAATGACTGGTGAATTTTGTGAAATATGTTTTCTGAATTGATATAATCGTATTTTTTTCTTCTGTAGCCTCTTGATGTGGTATAACACAGTGAGAGATTTTTGACTGATGAACCAGCAGAAGATCCCTGGTCAGAGTGTATGATTATTTTTATATATTATTGAATGTTTTTGCTAATATTTCATTAAGTGTTTTGTGACTGTGTTCATGAGAGATTTGATCAGTACTTTCCCTGGCCTTTAAAGTTTGTTTAATATTAGTAAAAATTGGTGAAACAGAAAGTCTTGAGGGAACTGGAATGGGAGAACTGCCCTTCTCCCAGCTGGTATTAAGCTCTTGTAAAGTTATTTCACCTGCTGAGTAGGTTTCATTTTTGAAGAATGCTCTGGGTGAATCTCATAACAATCACTCGTCTCCCTGTCTTGCCTGAACCAGGAAGGTATATTTCTCTGATCTTCACAGAAAGGATGTGGTGTGTTCCCTGAAGGGAATTCCCTCAAGAAGTGTGAATTGTAAGACTGTAGCTCCTAGAAGTTTCTCTCCCCTGCCAGTACAAACTCAGGCAGGAGAAATGCATCAAAATTACCATATGGTGCTTCTTACCAGTTTATGGCGCAAGAAGCATCGGCTGCAGTTAAATGCGTACCTCTGCCACCCTCTGCATTCACTAGCCCTAGATTTGGAGGTGGCCATTCGGTTCAATGATGCATCCAAAAGCAGTCCCTATTCACAGTTTGTATACATTTTTCTTGTTGGGAGAATGAGAGTAATGACTTTCAACTTGCTGACATAGCAGACCTGAAGCTAGACCTCTGCATTTATTTCTACAATAGTGTTTTTATCATTTTTTTTTTTTACTTCTCTCTGTTAGCACTCTCTTATTTTGTTTTATGAGGATATGTATGTAGATGCATTTCTTCGAAGATGCTTCCTAAAGATTCTAGGTTAAAGTCTAAAGGAAAGATAATAAAGTCGCTTCAGTTGTGTCCAACTCTTTGTGACCCCACGGACTGTAGCCCGCCAGGCTCTACTGTTCACAGGATTCTCCAGGCAAAAATATTGGCATGGGTTGCCATGCCCTCCTCCAGGGGATCTTCCTGACCCAGGGATTGAACCCATGTCTCTTGCATCTTCCTGCATTGGCAGGTAGATTCTTTACCACTGGTGCCACCTGGAAGCCCTTTTGTGAGATACCCCCAGGCAGACTCTCTCTACGCAGCTACCTGGGGACACAAAGTGCCCCAGAGGAAAGCCCCTGCCATATGATTAACTGCCTCTCGCTCTGGATCACTGTGGATGCAGCCAGCAGGTCACTGAACCTAAAGTTGTGTCCTAACTTTCCCACCTCATTTCTTTTTCTCTAGTTAACCCTGCCCTGGGATGGTGTCTCCAGAATACAGTCCCAGCAGTCATTTCCTATTGCCTTGGTTTTCCTTGGGAACTGGGTTGAAACAAGCAACAGTGAGTGTGGTGGTGGTCGGTTTTCTGAATCTTTGCAAAAAAATCAAGTGATAACAGGGAGGAGGCTGCTTTAGTATGTTTACTTGTATCCTTTAAAATAATTTATGTTTATATGAAATTTGAACAACCATTTTCCTGTATTCTCAAAAATTTTTAGTTCTGGTTCACTTTCTCCACTGATAACCTCAAAATAATCTATTGAAATTTTAATATTCATAAAATATGCTTTCTAAAAACGAGACCTATTTCATCAAAGTTGTATATATTGTGATCCTAAAAATCATTCCCACCTGACTAAATCCTGTTCAGTTCAGTTCAGTCGCTCATTTGTGTCCGACTCTTTGCGACCCCATGAATCGCGGCACACCAGGCCTCCCTGTCCATCACCAACTCCCGGAGTTCACTCAGACTCACGTCCATCAAGTCAGTGATGCCATCCAGCCATCTCATCCTCGGTGGTCCCCTTCTCCTCCTGCCCCCAATCCCTCCCAGCATGAGAGTCTTTTCCAGTGAGTCAACTCTTCGCATGAGGTGGCCAAAGTACTGGAGTTTCAGCTTCAGCATCATTCCCTCCAAAAAAACCCCAGGGCTAATCTCCTTCAGAATGGACTGGTTGGATCTCCTTGCAGTCCAAGGGACTCTCAAGAGTCTTCTCCAACACCACAGTTCAAACGCATCAATTCTTTGGCACTCAGCCTTCTTCACAGTCCAACTCTCATATCCATACATGACCACAGGAAAAACCATAGCCTTGACTACACGGACCTTAGTCAGCAAAGTAATGTCTCTGCTTTTGAATATGCTATCTAGGTTGGTCATAACTTTTCTTCCAAGGAGTAAGCGTCTTTTAATTTCATGGCTGCAATCACCATCTGCAGTGATTTTGGAGCCCCCCAAAATAAAGTCTGACATTGTTTCCACTGTCTTCTCATCTATTTCCCATGAAGTGATGGGACCGGATGCCATGATCTTCATTAACCCTCATCTTCATTGATCTAATAGACTTCAACCTTTTTTCCTTTTTCTTTTTCTTGAAACAGGTTTCTGTTCAGTTTTTATCTGGGACTCAATCCTCCTTCTGTAGAGAAATCCATCTTCCTGGGTCTCCTTTGCTGTTTCTCCTTATCCCAGGCAAGAATACTGGAGTGGGTTGCCATTTCCTTCTCCAAGGTATCTTCCAGACTCAGGGATTGGACCTGTTTCTCCAGTGTTGAAGGAGATTTTTTTTTTTTTTAAACCACTGAGCCTCCAGGGAAGGCCAATTCTAAAATGACCCTGACCACAAAAAATTTCTTCAGTGATAAAAGTGTTTATACTCTGTGCTCCCTTGGATTTTAGCTATTAGCTGCATATGATCAACTGAGTGAGCAACTGAGATTTTGCCAAGTGACTGAGGAGTTGAGTTTCTAATTTTACCCAGTTTTGCGTGATGTATTAAGGAGGCGCCTGCATGGTGGCTGGCACATCAAGCAGTGCCAGGGCTCCAGGGAGGTCCTGGGCATCTCCTCTCCTCTCTTCACTCCTAGGCGTCCCTCTAAGGATCTGAAACATCATCTGAGCATTTTCTATCACCACCAGCTTGTTGAACATCAGCCAAACTTTCCAGATTTGTATAAGTGATATCTCTACTTTGAAGTCCAATA
Source organism: Ovis aries (assembly GCF_016772045.2). Lineage (NCBI taxonomy): Eukaryota > Metazoa > Chordata > Mammalia > Artiodactyla > Bovidae > Ovis > Ovis aries. The sequence goes on along the minus strand of NC_056079.1, from coordinate 4,740,222 downwards.
AAAATCTCAAACTTGTCACTTTCAGAATTGTGCTGCTTACCCCCACCCCTAACTTACCTCTCTTGCATCCGTTCTCATGAATCAACTGCTAATGCAGGGGAAAGGCATCAGGGTCATCTTGGACTTCTGTTTCTCTCATACCAGCTTGAAGTCTGTTGGGGAATCCAGTGGACTTATTTCCTTTCTTATGTTCTTACTACATATCCTGCTGCAACCCTAGTCTAAGCCACAGTCAGCTCTTGCCTTCCACCCCCAAATTTCCCAACAAAACCCTTTCCTCCATTCTTAGTCCCATCAGACTGTGCCCCAAAGAGCCACCAGAATGTTTCTGTAACACGTCTGATAATATCACTCCTATGCTGAAATCCTCTTGATGGCTTCTTCCCCAGTCAGTGTAAAGGGACATTCTTTGCAGTGGCCTGAGGCCCTGTACCACATCTCTGAGGGCTCTCCTCCAGCCATGGCAAGCACCTTGCTGTCTTGGATGTGTCCCTGAATCCCCACAGCAGGGTCTTCCCTGCTTGCTTCTCTGCCTGGAAACCTTCCACTAAGGTAGCTGCCAAGGTTGTTCCACTCTGTCCGTCTGCTCAGACCTCACAGTTTCAGTGGGATCTTCCCTGACCCTTCTGATTTTAAATTGCAGCCTCTCTGCTTGGTTTTTATCTAACTTAGCAGTACTTTTTATGTAGTTTTTTGCTTGTAGTCTACCTCTCCCATTAGAACAGCATGAGAACTGAATCTTGGTCTCTTTTATTTATTTGTATCTCTTGCACATTACTGAATGAATCAGTGAACTTATTTTTACCCTGAAGGGAGATGGGTGCTACTTAAATACATTGAATTAAACAAATGATCATTTTCCAAGCTATTTATCAACTTGGCCCATGCTCAGGTGCTCAGAACACTTTGGTGGCCTCATGTCATGGGCTAACCTAACAAACAAAAAGATACTCTGTTAATAAAAGGATTTCTGAAAAATAAATGAATAAAAGTTTACCTTCATCTCATTGACCAAAGAGGGTGGATTGGGGAAACAGAAAGGCCACTGGCACAACAACCAGAGACGCGTGCTGTAACCCAGTTCTCATCCTCACCACTGTGCTTTACAAGGGGTAAGTTACCAAACATCCTCTAGCTCAGTTTCATCATCTACAAAGTAGGGCTGATCATTTTTAGCCAGCATAACTAAATCAAAGTGTTCCCAAGATCACACGAAGGAATGTAATAAAGCAATACTCTGTTAACATGCCCCATGTAATAAAAATGTGAATGTGTATTCAAGAGGTCTAATTCTAATTAGAAAATAACTATAATTGTGAGATGCATCTTTTGAATGGAATGAAAGGATGAGATTAAGAGACTTGCAGCTTCATTCCTAACTGTCCTCTCCCTTCGCGGTGCCTCTCCTCACATCCTTGTTTGACTCATACCTGCATGCGTGTGTTAAGTTGCTTCAGTCATGTCCGACTCTTTGCGACCCTATGAGCTGTAGCCCTCCAGGCTCTGCTGTCCATGGAATTCTCCAGCAAGAATACTGGAGTGGGTTTCTGTGTCCTCCTTCAGGAGATCTTCCCGACCCAGGGAGTGAACCCACGTCTCTTATTTCCCTGTATTGGCAGGTGAGTTCTTTACCCCTAGTCCCTGCCAGGAAGCCCCTTTGCTCGTGCCTAGAGAAACGCAAATCCAAAAGAGCTGTGACTTTCACCTACCCAGCTGTTCTTGAATATTCACCAATTTTATTATTCCCTTGGAAAGTAAATGCATTTAATTTTAATTATATCTAGATTTCAAGAATCTATGTTGGGAAGAGTTTCAAAGAAAACAATGTTTGGAAAAATCATATAAAGATGAAAATTGCTATTGAGGAGAATGACAATAAGGGCTTAGATGAGACATGCCTTTGAAGGGTTATGTATTACAGGTTATGATTTCAGTTGAAGTCCTTTGGCTTTGCTGGCAGTTCTTAGTTCTTACTGCCTTTGCTCATTCATAATGCAACCATGAAATCTAAGAGATGCCACCGTTATGTGATAGGAGAACCTGAGTAGTATCTGTGTCTGAACTGCAGTTCTGCTACTTATCAACCATATCAGGATCCCAGTTCTTCACCTTAAAAAAAGATTAGGTCAGAGTCTGTTTTACAGAGATGTAATGGGGATAAAAGCATTCAGGTGACACCGTATCCATCCACTCAGAGCCATTTGCTTTGAGTGCAGCACTGGATGGGACACGTAAACTCTCATTCTGAATTCCTCTCAAAACAAGTTTGTTATGGGAGTTATGTAAGCTGATGGATAGCAAGTGGTCAAAACAGTGCCTACTCGCACCCAGTGAGTGTAGACAGTGTGACTATTAGCTACTGAAGAATCTAAGCTACTCCATTTTGTTAACAGAAAAACTCCATTTTGTAAGGTTCCAGGAAAAGAGCCTTTGGAAATCCCCTGACCTCACCCCACCACCCACAAGCCAATCGGACCCCAGACCAAAATCTCCTGACTTAACGCTCAGGAACTTGTGGTCTACCTAGACAATAGGGACCAATCAAGAACTAACACACAACCCTTCGAAAGAAAGTGACCAATCAGATGTTCCGCTACCTGGAAATCCTTTTTTTCCATGTATTCTCCCTATATAAGCAATGTAATCCAAAACCCGGGGCTCTCCCTATAGCCGCTGTGTGGGTATCGGTGGGAGCCCCAGCTCGAGCTTGGTAATAAAAACTCTCTTGCTTTTGCATCGGATATCGGCTCCCTGGTGGTCATTGGGAGATTTCGTGACTTGGGCATAACACTACTTTACGAGTAGCAGTTTAAAGATCAGTATAGATGTCATATATGTTGACTTTAAACTAATCTACTCAGAATCTTTAGAACTTCATGTAAACTATCGTGTATTTTGGCATTTTAATAAGAGAGTTAGCAAGGCTCTCAGTCACAAAGACTTTGCTTTAATATTGACATTTTCTAGCTTACTATGTGTTTGACATAGTCCTGTTTAAAACAGTTTTCCAACTGCATTAAATGAGTCACGTTAGCAACAGAATTTTCTGCTTCAGGAAGAGTCAGTTCTACATTCCAAGCAGGGAGAATTATCAACAGCTGATATAATGAGTGTCCCTCCTGTATTCATTTTCTTGGGTGCAAAGCAAATGGAAAGTCCCATTTCTTAGCCACAGTTGACACACCTTTTGCGCTGTCACAGGAACAAAATGCAGGGACGCTAAGTCTTTAATGTGTCAACATTTGCATGTTCCAGTGAGCCCAGCAGGTGGCCTTCCCTGACAGCTTCGGTGTGTTCATGGCTGTGCGTACTTTCTGGAAGAAGACATCTGATGGGCAGCACAGCAAGCCGCCTGACCCTTGGCTAACCTGGCTGTTGCTATGTGGTTCAGGTTTTCAGAATGCCATCACCCATCGGCTGCGAGGAAAGGGTTAATTTTAAAATACAAAGACATCTTGCAGTGGCAATTAACCCTTCAACTTATTTCCAAATGTGTTTTTTAAATATTCTGAGTCAGAGTCCACTGGGACTTTTCATTTTTGCTTATACTTCTCAGAGGTATCAACATCCATTCTTTACTGTAATTAAAGACACAGAGCTAGTTCTGGAGATAATATTGAATAATTTCCTACTTCTCCTTCTACTTCTCTTCCTTCACTGACTCCCAAGGACAACCCTTTTTCTTATCAAGACTTTTCTGGAAACTTTTTCAGACCCAAGTGGAAAGCACATTGTCTCCTGGAAACGTGACGGAGAGCTGAGTTGCCTGAGCACACATATTCTCACATTGACTCTGCCAATTATAGGCTTTTAGCTACTTTGGAGAATTACTATTGATCTGAATGTTTCCTGTAAATAAGTGAACCATCCTCACCTTCCCTGTGTTTCAGACAGTAAAGAATCTACCTGCAACACAAGATATTCGGGTTTGATCCCCAGGTTGGGAAGATCTAGAGAAGGGAATGCCTACCTTCTCCAGTATTCTTGCCTGGAGAATTCCATGGACAGGGGATCCTGGTGGGCTACAGTCCATGGGGTCGTAAAGAGTCAGACATGACTGAGCAATTAACCCTTTCAACTTCTTAATTCCTGTAAGGATTAATTGAAATAGACAATGTGAAAGTGCTGTACAAACACCAGCTATATCATCGGCATTCACTTGCAATTGGTAATAACCCCCAATATTTCCTCTAATTAAAAAGAGTTTCATTTAAGTGACATAGAGCGTTAAACCTGAAGGGGTGAAGCGCTGCAACTGGAGATGCAGAGTGTGAATATCAGACAGTAGGGACATGGAGTTTCCTCTGGCACCTGTTACGTCCTGCAGATCTAGGGAAAAAGAAATAAACTTCTCTGGGCTCATCTGAAATTCTGAGAAGTGAAGGGAGTCTAGGAGACTCAGCTCAGGATGTAGGAGAATCCATTCTGGCCACTCAGGCTTTCACTGTCTTGTCAAGTCACTCTGCCCTGGACTCTCTGTACCTGGCATTCTCTGTCTCATCAGTGTGTCCTCATTTAAGTGGGATCCTGGATCTGCACGTTCTGGAGTAAAGAAAGAGAGCCAGCATGTCTTCTGCGTGTTTCTCTACCCTTTAGCACTCTTGCAGGACATTTATGTTCAGTCTGAAAGGCGTGAAATACCCTGATGGAGCACACACAGGGTTAATTTGAGTAATTTTTCAGTTTTTTTTTTTCCATTGCAGTTGTTAGCCCTTTGTGACATAAATGAATCCCTATTATGCTATGATGTTTGCCTTTGAGCCAGAATTTCAGTACAGTGGAAGAAATTATAGACTCCTACTGGGGCCATTCAAGCATTTCTATGCAATTGGTAGGGACATGCACATTTGTGTCCACAGCTTCCGGAAAGTTGCATAACAACCAGAGAAAGGTCTGCTCTCTGAGCCCCAGGGCACCAGTGTGCTGAGGCTATGTTCTGGACCCTGGGCTGATCCCCAACCTTACCCTCCTTCCACCCCCACCTAAGGAGGAAGAATCCAGCTTCTCCAGAAATGTTAATGTCCTAGAAAAGAACAGCCCTGCAATTTCCCAGGAGTTACACTGTTTTCCAAATTTCCACTGTACATTTCAATGAAAGCATGTATACCACCCCCTTTGCTGTGTGAGGCAAGTGTAGCTCTGGACAGGGCTAACACTGCTGTTATCCCTGGTGTTAGAGGTGATCCCTGGGCTTGAACTCAATGCTGAGGGACTAAAAATAGGAATCATGGCTCAATTATAAAATATTGCCTTTTGGAAGTCTCCATGTAGCCTGTTTATAGTTTAGAGTGAATTCTCCATCCGAGGACCGCATATCTTTGACAAGCCTGCCTTTCCCAACCACTTGTATCCAGCGGACAGGGTACCCAGCTGGTACAAGTGATGTCTGCAAAGGCTACCGGCTGATATAAGAAGCAGTAGAAGCAGGAAGGAAATTTACTTCACTTAAGAAACAGGCCTTCTTCTCTGAGTTCTAAGATAGTTGTAGGAGGTCTTGGGCAGTGGTTCTCCTTTGTTCCGTTGCGAACTGGATATATGTGATGCTGTCAGGCTTCATTCAATTTTCTTCTGTGATTATGCTTGATTCTTGCACTCAAAGAAAAGAGAAAATAATGAAAAGTGGGCTTGTACAATTCATATTTAATCTATCTTTTAAAAAGTAGAGACACAAGTGGGGCTTGTACAATTCATATTGAATCTATACTTTAAAAAGTAGAGACGCTTTAACTGTAAAAAATGGCTTCTTACTCTTACTCCATCCTTGTCTTCCTCTTTGTATCCCTCTACTTTCCCTCCCTTCCCTCTTCTCATCTCTTCTTTCCTTTCCTCTCGTTTTTTACCCTCTCGTTCTCTACTCTCTCCTGAACAGTTCAGTCAGAAACCATTAGGAAGGACAGGGCAAGGCAAGTACCCACCTGAAAGGAAAGTAACATTGAGACCTGAGGGGCTGATGGAGCAGTCTGCAACTTCAAGAAGGAAAATAAGTAGATAATTATGCAGCGCAAATGAAAAGAAGTGGCTGAATCCTCTGAACATAAAAAAAGAGCCTTAATATTAAGGAAAATGTAGAAACTAAATTCATACAAACAATCAGTGTCACGGAGCACATACTCATATCGTTGGGCACGGGCGCATGCTAAGTCACTTCAGCCGTGTTCGACTCTTTGTAACCCCACAGACTGTAGCCCTCCAGGCTTCTCTGTCCATGGGATTCTCCAGGCAAGAATATTGGAGTGGGTTGCCATGCCATCCTCCAGGGGATCTTACTGACCCAGGGATTGAACCATAGTCTTCTGAGTCTGCTGCATTGCCGGTGAATTCCTTACCACTGAGCCACCAGGGAAGCCCACTCACGTTGTTATGGAGATGTATATAAAGCAGCTTACCCCAGCCTGGGAGAGGCTGGAAGGCTTCTCTGCAGAGGTGGGTTTTAGGCTAATAGATAAAGATGTGGCTATCAGACAGTGCTTGAATAACATAAGAAATAAAAGTGCAAAGGCTCTGAGGCTAGAGAACAGTAAAGATCACACTTAAAATATTGAGGGAAGTATAGTTAGCCAGGTAGAGTGATGGAGAGGGCAGCCTGGAATGAGGCTGGAGGGGGTCCATGGCTCAATGTTGCCAATTAAGAACTTGCACATTACCAGAATTGGACTGCATTATAAGGTAATATTGGGAAGCCTGCTCCTCTTCTTCAATCTTTAGTTCAACTGCATCGCCTCCAGATTTCATCGAGTGGAAACTTCCTTCCTCTCTTGCCACGCTTTTGTCTTGGTTGTCATACCCTCAGGGTCACCCCCTCCTCTGTAAGAAATTTCATGAGTGTCCTTTGAGTTCCTCCTCCCCACAGTGCACTGGAAATATTTCAACTCGTGAATTTTCACGGCTGTACTTTCCATCTATATGCCTCTGTGTTAAAAGGCATCACCCAAGTCCAGTATGATCTGTGTTCCTTACACCAGCCGACTTCTGCTTTATAATGCAAAGCATCTTCCAGCACAGTGTATTGTTTAATATGTCTTCTTTTATTTTTTTCAGCAAATCAAATGTAAACTCCATAAAGGCAGATAGTTTTGTCCCCCTCCAGTACTGTATCCTTCCAGAGGATTCAACGATGCCTGTGTGCAGCGGTTGTTGTTCAGTCACAAAGTTGTGTCTGATTCTTTGTGACCCCATGGAATGCAGCACGCCAGGTTTCCCTGTCCTTCTCTATCTCCTGGAGTTTGCTCAAACTCATGTCCATTGAGTTGATGATTCCATCCAACCATCTCATCCTCTGTCACCTGCTTCTCCTCCTGCCCTCAATCTTTCCCAGCATCAGGATCTTTTACAGTGAGTCAGTTCTTTACAACAGGTGGCCAAAGTATTGTAGCTTCAGCTTCAGCATTAGTCCTTCCAATGAATATTCAGGGCTGATTTCCTTTAGGGTGGACTGGTTTAATCTCCTTGCAGTCCAAGGGACTCTCAAGAGTCTTCTCCAGTGCTACAGTTTGAAAGCATCAATTCTTCAGTGCTCAGCCTTCTTTATGGCCCAACTCTGTACATGACTACTGGTAAAACTCTAACTTTGACTAGACGGACCTTTGTGGGCAAAGTGAGGTCTCTGTTTTTAAAAATGCTGTCTAGGTTTGACATACAATAGGTAGGTACTTAATAAATAACATTTGAATGAGTAGATGTATACCAAAGGACTCCTAGACAGAGTTCCATGTCAGCCTTTTCTTCTGATCTCCCATCCTACATACCCAACTGCCTACTGCCTATTACTGTTGTGGTGATGAAACACTGCCTGTCTGTGTTCCACGCCTATGCAACCTACTTCTCTTCCTCTGTGCTTTATCTTAGTACACACCACTGCCTTCTGCCCTGATGTTCAGTGCAGAAGTCTGGTAGAAAATCTTGACCAGTCATCTCCCTGGCTATGTCTCATCATGTGCTGTTCATTGTCTCTCCCATACGTCTCTCACATCTACACCCGCATGGCCTTTCCCATCACCGCTGTAGGGGAAGAGGCCATCATTTCTCTACTGCTGCTGCTGCTAAGTCGCTTCAGCCGTGTCTGACTCTGTGCGACCCCATAGATGACAGCCCACCAGGCTCCCCCATCCTTGGGATTCTCTAGGCAAAACCAACTGCAATAACCAGCTAAACAATCATGGTCAAGCTGATGTAAAATCCTGTCATCAAGCAATCTCATGCCACACCCTATCCAAAGTGCTTTTTTTTTTTTTTTTTGGAAAACACAAATCTGAAAAGCCCACTCCAGTGTCCGTGCCCATCTCTGTGTCTAGTAAGGGCTGCAGTACAGACAGAACTGTTGAATGGGATGGTGGGGGCAGATTGTAGGTTATACTGAGTGCAGGCAGGTAAAAAAATGGTCAGTGAGCATAGGCAGCATTTCTAGCACTTATGCTCAGAAAGGGCGCATAGAAGTCAGAGGGTAGACACACAGGGAGATGGGTTTGAGTCAGAAGAGGCTTCAGGAATTTTGGAGGGTGTTTTGTGCATTGGCGATGTTCAGGATGCTGCTGTGGACTCAAACAGGATGAGGACTTGGACCATTCAGTGGGATCAGAATCGTGGTGTTCACTTTGTTTCTCAGAAACTCTTGCAGCCGTGGGATCAGAGGACTATGGGAGTGGCTTGAAGAGGAGGTGATTAGGAATAAAAAGCAAAATAAAACATTAAATAAACTTGGATATAAAAAACAGGTGATATATATTATGGTACCTGGAAGGGGACTTTGGCCCAAAATAACTTTTGTGTGTATGGATGTGTGTTTGAAAAAGACATGGATCATGGGTTTATGATGACCTGTAAGTATACATGTAACTATAGAAGGCGTAATTGCTAATGTAAGATTTTTTTTTTTCCAGAAAGCAGGAAATAATAAGTAACTGTAAATAGTGAATAAAGAGCTTTAAGTAACAGATAAAACCTGCTTTTGGTGGGCGGGAGAAAAACTAGAATGAATGCTGCCAAAGCTGAACAGACAGAAGATGGATAGATATGTAGATGAACGGATATTATTGATTAGTTGAGAAAAAAAGTTGGCTTTCATTTTTTCACTGTAGTCATGGATAAGATCATCAATGATAAATGAGCAGAGAAACATTAGATCTTTTTGACCAGAGAAATACATAGTTGATAACAATTGTGGAAAATGGAAGAAGAAATTGATCAGAAAACACAGCTAACATGACACAGTCAGATGCCTGTTGGAGGCTCATGATATGTACTTAAAGTTAATATTTTACTGGTGTTATTTTAGGCAAGATGCTTACCTTCTCTGACCTTCAGTATCTTCTCCTAGAAAATGAGAGCATTTGATTATATGATCTCTGTGATCCTTTGCACTTCTAAAATTAACTTCAGGATTTGCATTTAAACGAGGGAGACCTGGCACCTCAAAGCAATTCACCTCAATTCGTCAAATCCAAGACATTTTTATTTCACTACAGCTTTGAAGAAGCTCTTCATTGGGCATGCACACATTGGACAGGGGTCACAGGAACCACACTCGCAAGAGGGTCCTCCAGTTGACACCTGCCAACAGTTGGGGTGTGTGCTGTGGACAGAACCTCACAGAGGATACACACCTTGTGAGATGTGAGGACCACTGGCAAGCCTGTACTGCTGCAGACTATTGGTGTGGTCACCTCTAGGCGCACCTGAAGCCAGAATATAAAGATCTGCTGTGTGCAGACAAGGTCAGCTCGAGGCAGGAAATGGGGTTAAAGGCTGAACCCACCTAAGATGTATGTGACTTTTACAGGTTTGCCCTCTCTGGCTTTTATTCTTATTATTCATATTTTCTTTTAGCGTATAACTATTTTTCTTTGCTGCCTTCTCTTCCTTCCTTTCATTCTGTGTTACATTTATTTAATTAATCATAAGTATGGGGCTTCCCTGATGGCTGACAGCTCAGCGATAAAGAACACGTACACCCAGGGCTGATTCAAGTCAATGTACGGAAAAAACCACTACAATATTGTAAAGTAATTAGGCTCCAGTTAAAATAAATGAATTAATTTAAAAAAAAAAAACAGAATCTGCCTGCAATGCAAGAGACTGGGGTTTTATCCCTGGGTTGGGAAAATCCCCTTGAGGAGGAAATGGCAACCCACTCCAGTGTTCTTGCCTGGGAAATCCCACAGAAAGAGGAGTCTGGCAGGCTACAGTCCATAGGGTCACAAAAGTTGGATGCAACTTAGCAAATAAATAATAACAAGAACAACATTGAATTAATTAATCATATTTAATTTAGAGCTTTATTGGGAATGTATGGCTGCCCTTTCTCCTCCCTTCAGGGGTTAACTATCAAACGTATAGAATGTAACCTGTTTGGAGGTTTTTACTGAACAACAAAGATAGCAGTCATTGAAGGCTAAGGCTGTATAATGCCTGTAATTTCTGCCCCTTGGGACAGTATTTAATCAGATACTCCTTCACAAAATGATGGAGAGACATTGAATCTAATGGCATTTTCTCTGCCAAAGGCGGGGAGTATTTATTGTTTCATAGTAAATATGAATGGTAATCTCCTTGGGAAAATCGAAGCCTGTTTTTATAAGATACTGATTCTAGGACGTTTTGCTCACTGGGGATGAGCCAGAAGATCCTTGGCTTTTCAAGCTTGAGAGGCTGCAGTTTCTTTAACACTCTGGACGGGGTGTGTGTGGCCGTCTCCCTCCACCTGCCTGAAGCCCGGCCCAGACGGAGTTATGTGAAGGGGTGGGGGAACCCACAGAGCCGCCTCTCGCCGATCAGCTAGCAGATATAGTCTTTCCTGGACCCCCGGGACAATACTTCAGTGACTGTGTTTCCAAGACCTAACTCTCAGAACAAGTTTTGCAGCCTTTCAGCGGCTTCAGACCAACATTCGCTGCCCCTGTGTGGGAGTTCAGCCAGTGCAACTGAGAACCCGCAGCCCCGCTGATCAGAGCTCAATGGCTCGCCACAGTCACAGGGGACGCGCTGGTAGCGCCCTGTAATTCTCTGGATTCCGCAGCACCTGGGCATATTTTATCACGCTGTCCTGTTAATCCTGCCACAGGTAGTGTGACTGTCAGACTGGGAGGAAACCATTCTGTTAGAGGCTATAAAACTGTATGAAGACGTAGTTGTGAACGATTTGAGGATATAAATTATGTATGCCAGTAATTATAAAAGTACAGAAAGAAACGATTTAGCTCAGTCTTTTTTCAAGGATGGAGAATATTAGCTGAATATTTTGGAAAACCTTTCCAGCATTTTGGACTTTTGTAAATTGAATACTTATTTTTCTTTGAAGTTTGGTTGACAGAGATTGTCCTCCTCTACACAGAAAGCAATACACAAAGTAAAATGAATCACACTGAAGCATAATTTACCAGCTTTTACATATTATGATGGATTACACAGCAGCCCAAGATGAACAGGACAGCAGAGTGTGCTGTGAGTTGTTGGTTTTCCAGTATTTATGAGACCATTTTAAAGGACTTTATAAGTACTCCTGAAGTACTTAGTCTTTAAAGAACTTTCTATGATCCCTCAGTTATACTTGCATATATTAAAATAAATATAAATATTGGCACCGAAATATACCATAGATTTTAGAACTGGGAAAATTGGGCTATAATCACAATGCTATTATTAACCAGCTGAGCGACCCTGAACAAAATATTTCACTTCTACAGAACCTAAACAGATCTTTAAAATGAGAGTGGACCATTACACCTAAAATTTCCACCGTTTTTCTCTATGCCTGTTCTATTATTGTGTAGCTCACTGATAAAGAGTTATTTTTTTTTAACCTGAAGTACATTTCAGAGCATTTGAATGAGTTTGAGGTACATATATTTGATATATATAATGAGCAAAACTTACAGCTTTATTAAAATACACTTTTAAATTTCTATATATGGCTCATGGTGTATCTATATGCTTCATTGTCATAACACATGCTCTCATATGAGATTTAAAACTGTATTTAAGAAGTCATGTGATATTAATAAAACCTAGCATTTCTCGAGTTCTTATGCTTATAATTTCACATGTATGATCTCAATTTAATTTTAAAATAATTGTATATTGTGGACTTCTTATTATACCACCAAGAGTACTGAGACTTAGAAAGAATATGTATTTGAAAATATTAAAACATTATTAAGTAATTAAAAGCAAATTTAATGACTCATCCCCCAACTGTTGTTTTGTCATACCGAATTCTGGTCTATTTATATTCTAGCCTAGATAGGGTTATATAAGCCGACAATACAGCAAAATAAATGCTTCAATGTAGGGAATATATTGTACATATAGGAGAATGTGGTTTGAGTTTAATACCTTTATGAACTCATACAATTGAAAATACAGCTTGAGGGAAAAAATGTGGCTAAGATACTACATCCTGAAATTTATCTTGGGAACTATGAGCACATTCTTGTCTCTATAATGCATCACATAAAATAAAATAGAAAAGGATAATTGTCATAGTAGATATTGTAAGTCATGGACTTGCCAGCAGTTTCCTAGATGGAGTGAGGAGTGAGTTGACCCACAGGCGAGCACCAGCTGGGGGCCATGTCACAGTGGTGGGGACGCGGGAGCAGCAGGGAGGGAGACACAGAATAGCCTGAGCAAGAGTTGCAGTGCTGGCAGGTGGGGGAGGGAATCACGCAGCTGGCCTCAGAAAGGACGGGGGAGAGGGGAAGGAGAGGAGCTGTCCTAGGTGCTGAGAGTAACAGCTCCGGTGGAAAGGGAACAGAACCAGTGTGTGTGTGTGTTGGCGGGCAGGGGTCAGATAGTTCTACTTCACTCTTAGTATTGATTTTCTATTCAGAAGCTTCCACAGAGTTGTGGGAAGCACTGAGACCAAGAACTCATCTCTCCAAACTCCATGGTTAGCCAAGGATTTTACATACCTTGGTTACTGTGCCAGGAGCTCTTTGTGGTCCTTTTAAATAAATTAATACTTTTTTTTTTTTTTTTAAAGTAGCAGTAGTCTGTCCAGGCAGAATTCAGCATGCTACAATGGAAAACAGATTTGAATCCTGGGGATTGATGTTAGCTGCCTTCAGGATTACAAAAACGAGTAGGTCACTGTGAACGTTTCAAGTTTTCTAAAGTATGAATCATTATGAAAGTTAGGCTGATTAATATTTTCCTGCTTTTGAAAATGCATGCATGATATTATGTTTACACTGTATTATGACATGTAGTAATAGGCGAGTGCTGGAAAGAACATGAGTAATAGATTCAAGAAGATTCCCAAGCTCCTTTCCGCTATTTATAGCTCTGATAACTGGGGAGGCATTGCATTATACCATGAATTTATTATAATTCTTTTACATTCAAACTTCTCTTCTACCATATGAGAACAAAACCAAAATAGCATAACAGAGTTGCTGAGGTTGATATAAAGTTTAAATGGCATAACAAATATATTTTTTATGTTAAAAGTTATATTTTTGACCAGTATACTATAAAAGTCTAGAATAATTTAATCACATTTGAAAATTACGGTATAACTTCTAATATTACCAAGCTCGAAAGGTCTTATCTTAATCAGATAATCAAGTTAAGAATTGTTTGGTACTTTGTGGAATGAACTTGGGTGTCAGTATCAATAGGAAAGTGGCAGCTTTTGAAGGCTGAATTTCCTTTTTCTGAGGAGGCTGGAATAGTGCTCATGTTGTTTAGGAGAGATATTTTTTCTTTATATTGCTGCTAACTGTCACACTTGGTGCAAATAGGAACCAGCTCTTTGAGTTACATGACAGCTAAAGCAGGAAAGTAATCAACAGGTGAAGAAATTGGAGCGTGTGGAAGATATGAGTGTCTTGAGAATCTCTTTATATTTTTTAAACTTTTTTTCATCTGTTAAATTGCCTTCAAATCATATGCTTGCACGTTTTTAGCATATTTTGCTAAATTAACCTATTAAGTTCCTAAGATGGATATTATAATAAATAATACTATTCAAAATGAAATATTGATTTTCTAATTATATGTCATCTACCTAGTTAGCCTCCAGTTTGAAACAGTGCATGATTGCTGAATTGTTTCTTTGCTTCAGCAAATACTAGGGACTCATAAAGTGCATGATATTCTGTGACTCACCGTTCATGATTCCACTCTCCTCTTGGAAGTTGTAGCCACCGGCACTTATTAGCTGTGAGGTCTACTCAGGGAGTCAAGTTCATGACAGAATGGCAGTGAGTTGTGTGTGTGTGTGTGTGTGTGGGGGGGTAGACAGAATGGCAGTGAGTTGTGTGTGGGGGGGGGTAGGGAGAGAGAAGCTAGCTCTGCTTGGGGGGCCCTCCCTGTCTGATTTGCCTCCTGTGACTACACTGTTCTGGCTTTTTCATCTTGGTCAATGCAGGTGACCTCAGGCACAGGCCTGGCTCTGTCAACTACTTGTGGTTCATGGGGGTTCAGGAAGTGAACTGGCTTTGATTCTTGTCTGGATCTTAATCCCAACTCTGCTCACTTGTGTGTCTGACCTGGGACAAGTGACATGTGTCTGACCTGCATATGTGAGGAAAGCATGGTGTTGTATAGTCACTAAGTGATGTCTGACTCTTTTGCAACCTCATGGACTGTGGTCCACCAGGCTCCTCTGTCCATGGGATTCTCAGACAAGAATACTGGAATGGGTTGCCCTTCCCTTCTCCAGGGGATCTTCCTGACCCAGGGAATCAAACCTGGGTCTCCTACATTGAAGGCAGATTCTTTACCATCTGAGTCACCAGGGAAGCCCAAATTTTTCTCTAGGTAACTGCAAATTAATGCTCCAATAACATTAGTTTCACACACACTAACCTGTAAAAATGTAAATGTTGGACAATATCAAGTGTTGACAAAGAAGTAGGGTTTATGGAATTGTTAAGTACTTCTGATGTTTTAAAGAGATGGTATAGTTCCTTTGGAAAATAATCTGCCATTATCTAACAAAATTGAAAATGTTATAATAACTCATTGTCCTAGCAGTATTCCTTTAAAAGACATGATCCAGAAGACCTGTGAAGTGACTCTGTGGCTGTAGATGGTGTAACAGTGACGTTGTGCAAACGGTACGGATGTTCTTCTGAAGAATAAAGGATTCATGACGTATGGTATATATGATGTAATTGAAAAAAATGCAGTAGTGAAAATGTCATATAGTAATAACATGGAGGAAAGTCTGGAATATAAAACTGAGTGAAGAAAAGTCAAGCCTGAGAGAAGAATACATGCAGTATGAATGTCTTTATGAAAAGTTTAAAATACATGGCAAAATAAATATAGAAATTTCATAATATGAATATTAGACTAAAAAGAAAGAAGTTGGAAATGAGGGATTGAAAATAGAGATTTCCTCTCGTGAGCGAGAAAGGAAGATGGACTAGAATTATTTGTTTTAAAGGTGTGTTCTGTGTCCTTTGGAGAAGGTTGACTATATCAGCATGTTTCCTGTGCTTAGCCACTTCAGCCGTGTCTCACTCTTTGTGACCCCATTGACTGTAGCCCATCAGGCTCCTCTGTCCATGTGATTTCCCAGGCAGGGATACTGGAATGGGTTGCCATTTCCTCCTCCAGGGGATCTTCCCAACCCAGGGATTGAACCCTCAATTCTTAAGTCTCCTGCATTGGCAGGCGGGTTCTTTACCACCAGTGCCACCTGAGAAGCCCACAGGTCTCTTGGCAGCCAGGGAAACTCGGAGCATTGATGCCTTAATGATGTTTGGAGTATCATGGGCATAAAGAAGCCGTGAGACGGTGCAGACAGCTGGTCCACGAGTAGATAAGCTGTGGCCACCCTTGGGCTTGCCTGGTGGCTCAGATGGTAAAGAGTCTGTCTGCAGTATAGGAGACTGGGTTCCATCCCTGGGTTGGGAAGATCCCCTGGAGGAGAAAATGGCGACCCACTCCAGTATTCTTGTCTGGAGAATCCCATAGACAGAGGAGCCTGGCGGGCTCCAATCCATGGGGCTGCTAAGAGTCGGACACGACTGAGTGACTATCCCTGGGGTAGACAGGAAGCAGGAGAAAGAGCAGCAGCTAGAGTCTGGATGGAGAGGCGCAGAAGGCGGCCGCCCTGAGAGGTGCGCTTGCTTTCTGTTGGGAACCGTGGCAACATCTCACGGGAGGAGCCGGCAGCGTGAACGACCTGCCCCACATGTCCTCTCTCAGATCCCTTCAGGGGGCTTCTACTTGGAGGGTCACAGAGAGAAGCCAGGAGGGTGGAGGACCTGCTCACAGATTCCATGCAGAGCAGTTTCCTGGGGCAGAAAGTAGAGCTAGGGGGAGATGAACACGTGCTGGGCCAGCAGGAGAGGTCGGCACAGAGGTCAGTGACCATGTGTCTGTATTCAGAACACATTCAATTTTTCTAAAGTTACTTCACTCCGCTCTGAAGGGGAGGAGAGTGAAGGGCTGGGCGAGCATTTGAGTATTAAGAAGTCGGACCAAGAGAATAGAGAGCCAGGAGAAATGCGGAGAAGAGCGTCAGGTCACCAAGGAAGGTGATGAGCACAGAGGCGTCTTCTGAAGGGCTCGTTACAGCAGGCCAGCTCTGCTTTCCCTTGGTCCTTTCCATTAAGGGCTCCTGCTTTTTAAGAACTCTCTTTCTCTTGTGGTAATTTTCCTGTCAAACAATTTTCTCTGAGCAGATTAATTCTTCCTAGAAATATACCTTGTGGATGTTGACAAAGCGATCTTTTTATATCTTCTTGCTCCATGAATGATATCAGAAACGACGTTAATATTCTATTTCTTCATAGCAGCAACCCATGATAATTTTACTCTGAACAGCTGAAGAGCCAGTTTTATAGGCATCTTGGATGTATTCCAGGTTTACTGTCTTAACACACCAGCAAGCTCTGAAATTGGATTCCTTGACAGTACTCCTGGGTTCAAAGTGTTGTTCAGTTCCTCAGTCGTGCCCTACTCTTTGTGACCCCATGGACTGCAGCACGCCAGACCCCTCTGTCCTTCACCATCTCCTGGAGCTTGCTCAAACTCATGTCCATTGAGTCTGTGATGCCTTCCAACCAACTCAACCTCTGTCATCCCCTTTTCCTCCTGCCTTCAGTCTTTCCCAGCATCAGAGTCTTTTCCAATGAGTCAGTTCTTCAGATTAGGAGGCCAAAGTATTGGAGCCTCAGCTTCAGCATCAGTCCTTCCACTGAATATCCAGGGTTGATTTCCTTTAGGATTGACTGGTTTGATCTCCTTGCAGTCCAAATGGTTCTAAAGAGTCTTGTCCAGCACTACCATCCTAAAGCATCAGTTCTTCAGTGTTCAGCCTTCTGGGTTTAGAGTATCCACCTGTATTTAACACGTCCATAGATATTTCATATTTCATTAGGAGAAGGAGGCAAGGAAAGAGTCTTCTTTATTTTTAATTTCAAGTCTATCTGGATTGGCAGACTTATGAGGCTAAAATTAATTAATGCTGAAAATTTATCATTTGCTATGTGACATTCTAATATAAATGAGTGCAGCTGTTTGGCTTGCACGTGTATAAAGTTGTATGATTTTAAGTTGTCTTCCATTGAGTAGTTAACTCTGATCGCTGCTTAGTGGACAAGGGAGTGTGAGCTGCTGTTGCTACTTCTTTGGCTGATGTTGATGTACATGGAAGTTTCCTGTATCAGTTCAAGAAAAGCCTGAGGCGGAAAGGTCCGGAGAGGCTGGTGTGAGGTAGGGCACACTGTAGGGTCATCAGTTCAGTAGATTCTCCAGAATTTTCAATTGCCAGCTTCTTACAAACTTCCTATAAACTGCAAGCTTATGGAAAAATTACAGGTGAAGTAAGGAAGAGGAAGGGAAGGAGGATGGGGGATAAACGTAGAAGAAAAATACAAATACATGAATAATATCTGTGTTATAGAAAGAAATGAGGATTCAAACAAACTCCAATTTATGAATACATTTCTTGCTGAAATCCAATTGCATCTTCATTTTAGCTCAAGAAACATGTTATTAAATGACAGCTATTTTTCTAGGACAGTGCCAAGTGCAGTTAATAAAAATTCTATACAGTGAAGTGAAGTCACTCAGTCACATCCAACTCTTTGCAACCCTATGGACTATAGCCAACCAGGCTTCTCCATGCATGAGATTCTCCAGGCAAGAATACTGGATTGGGTAGCTATTTCCTTCTCCAGGGGATTGTCCCAACCCAGGGATCAAACTTGGGTCTCCTACATTGCAGGCAGACTCCTTACTGTCTGAGCCACCAGCAAATCCCATAAAAAATTCTGTAAGTTTCTATCATTACAAACACTGCATTGAGTTTGCACTTGTTAGAAAGAATTTAAAATTTAAAATGGCATTTAACTCTGAACTAAAATAGAAAAAATGTAAAAAATCTTTATACCAATAAGAAAGAAAACTGATGATGCTAATTAAGTGATTGTGCAAGAACTTCCTTCTATGTAGAACTTATATGTTCTACATTTTGAAAGATACCTTACAGGATACCACATATTTTATTATATAAAATATTATATCTGATGTGCTTTATAAAAAATGAAATGTAAATGGCATAAATATGTTTAACACATTTTTTTATATTCATAGTCAAACTCTGTTTATCCTTCAGCTAAGAATCTTCAACTAAGGGTTTAGCTCCCCCTTTTTTTTTTCCCTACACTCTGCCATCCTTTGCTATATTCAGAGCATCTGTGGTGATGTAGCATTTCCTACTGTTGTCTAGTCACTAAGATGTTTCCAACTCTTTGTGACCCGATGGACTGTAGCCTGCCAGGTTCCTCTGTGCATGGGTTTCGAGGCAAGAATACTGGAAGGATTCCCATTCCCTTCTCCAGCGAATATTCCCTACCTAGGGATCTAACTCAGGTCCTATGCATTGCAGACAAATTCTTTACCAACTGAGCATACCAGGGAAGCTGTAGCATTTCCCAGAATGCTCTATTATCAACACTAAGATTCCTTGTTAGTAGTCGATACCTGCTTTGACTTGCTTTTTCCCCATACAATGTCAGTGAAAGATGTCTAAGCATCCAGTTTTATATCCCTTCTTTCACTTTCATCAAGAGGCTTTTAGTTCCTCTTCACTTTCTGCCATAGGGTGGTGTCATCTGCATATCTGACGTAACTGATATTTCTCCTGGCAATCTTGATTCCAGCTTGTGCTTCTTCCAGCCCAGTGTTTCTCATGATGTACTCTGCATAGAAGTTAAATAAGCAGGGTGACAATATACAGCCTTGACATACTCCTTTTCCTATTGGAAACCAGTCTGTTGTTCCACGTCCAGTTCTAACTGGTGCTTCCTGACCTGCATACAGGTTTCTCAAGAGGCATGTCAGGTGGTCTGGTATTCCCCTCTCTCTATTTTCTCCACAGTTTATTGTGATCCACACAGTCAAAGGCTTTGGCATAGTCAATAAAGCAGAAATAGATGTTTTTCTGGAACTCTCTTTCTTTTTCAATGATCCAGCAGATGTTGGCAATTTGATCTCTGGTTCCTCTGCCTCTTCTAAAACCACCTTGAACATCTGGAAGTTCACAGTTCACGTATTGCTGAAGCCTGGCTTGGAGAAATTTGAGCATTACTTTACTAGCTTGTGAGATGAGTGCAATTGTGCAGTAGTTTGAGCATTCTTTGGCACTGCCTTTCTTTGGGATTGAAATGAAAACAGATCTTTTCCAGTCCTGTGGCCACTGCTGAGTTTTCCAAATTTGCTGGCATACTGAGTGCAGCATTTTCACAGAATCATCTTCCAGGATTTGAAATAGCTCAACAGGAATTCTGTCAGACATCTCCACCATGACCCACCCATCTTGGGTTACCCCGCGGGCATGGCTTAGTTTCATTGAGTTAGACAAGGCTGTGGTCCTAGTGTGATTAGATTGACTAGTTTTCTGTGAGTATGGTTTCAGTGTGTCTGCCCTCTGATGCCCTCTTGCAACACCTACCATCTTACTTGGGTTTCTCTTACCTTGGGCATGATGTATCTCTTCATGGCTGCTCCAGCAAAGTGCAGCTGCTGCTCCTTACCTTGGACGAGGGGTATTTCCTCACCGCCACCCTTCCTGACCTTCAACGCGGAATGACAGAATGTGGTCCACTGAAGAAGAGAATGGCAAGCCACTTCAGTATTCTTGCCTTGAGAATCCCATGAACAGTATGAAAAGGCAAAATGAGAGGATACTGAGAAAGGAACTCCATAGGTCAGTAGGTGCCCAACACACTACTGGAGATCAGTAGAGAAATAACTCTAGAAGAATGAAGGGATGGAGCCAAAGCAAAAACGATACCCAACTGTGGATGTGACTGGTGATAGAAGCAAGGTCCAATGCCATAAAGAGCAATATTGCATAAGAACCTGGAATGTCAGGTGCATGAATCAAGGCAAATTGGAAGTGGTCAAACAAGAGATGGCAAGGGTGAACGTTGACATCTAGGAATCAGGAAAAACTAAAATGGACTGGAATGGGTGAATTTAACTCAGATGATCATTATATCTACTATTGCGGGCAGGAATCCCTCAGAAGAAATGGAGTAGCCATCATGGTCAACAAAAGAGTCTAAAATACAATACTTGGATGCAATCTCAAAAACGACAGAATGAACTCTGTTCGTCTCCAAGGCAAACGATTCAATGTCACGGTAATCCAGGTCTATGCCTCAACCAGTAATGCTGAAGAAGCTGACGCTGAACGGTTCTATGAAGGCCTACAAGACCTTTTTGAACTAACACCCAAAAAAGATGTCCTTTTCATTATAGGGGACTGGAATGCAAACGTAGGAAGTCAAGAAACACCTGGAGTAACAGGCAAATTTGGCCTTGGAATGTGGAATGAAGCAGGGAAAAGACTAATAGAGTTTTGCCAAGAAAATGCACTTGTCATAGCAAACACCCTCGTCCAACAACACAAGAGAAGACTCTACACATGGACATCACCAGATGGCCAACACCGAAATCAGATTGATTATATTCTTTGCAGCCAAAGATGGAGAAGCTCTATACAGTCAGCAAAAACAAGACCAGGAGCTGACTGTGGCTCAGATCATGAACTCCTTATTACCAAATTCAGACTTAAACTGAAGAAAGTAGGGAAAACCGTTAGACCATTCAGGTATGACCTAAATCAAATCCCTTATGATTGTAAAGTGGAAGTGAGAAATAGATTTAAGGGCCTAGATATGATAGATAGAGTGCCTGATGAACTATGGAATAAGGTTCGTGACATCGTACAGGAGACAGGGATCAAGACCATCCCCATGGAAAAGAAATGCAGAAAAACAAAATGGCTGTCTGGGGAGGCCTTACAAATAGCTGTGAAAAGAAGAGAAGTGAAAAGCAAAGGAGAAAAGGAAAGATATAAGCATCTGAATGCAGAGTTCCAAAGAATAGCAAGAAGAGATAAGATAGCCTTCTTCAGCGATCAGTGCAAAGAAATAGAAGAAAACAATGGAATGGGAAAGACTAGAGATCTCTTCAAGAAAATTAGAGATACCAAGGGAACATTTCATGCAAAGATGGGCTCAATAAAGGACAGAAATGGTATGGACCTAAGAGACACAGAAGATATTAAGAAGAGGTGGCAGGAATACACAGAAGAACAGTACAAAAAAGATTTTCATGACCCGGATAATCACGATGGTGTGATCACTCACCACACATCCTGGAATGTGAAGTCAAGTGGGCCTTAGAGAGCATCACTACGACCAAAGCTGGTGGAGGTGATGGAATTCCAGTTGGGCTATTTCAAATCCTGAAAGATGATGCTGTGAAAGTGCTGCACTCAATATGCCAGCAAATTTGGAAGCCTCAGCAGTGGCCACAGGACTGGAAAAGGTCCATTTTCATTCCAATCCCAAAGAAAGGCAATGCGAAAGAATGCTCAAACTACCACACACTTGCACTCATCTCACAAGCTAGTAAAGTAATGCTCAAATTTCTCCAAGCCAGGCTTCAGCAATATATAAACCGTGAAATTCCTGATGATCAAGCTGGTTTTCGAAAAGGCAGAGGAACCAGAGATCAAATTGCCAACATCTGCTGGATCATAGAAAAAGCAAGAGAGCTCCAGAAAAACGTCTATTTCTGCTTTATTGACTGTGCCAAAGCCTCTGACTGTGTGGATCACAATAAACTGTGGAAAAAACTGAGAGAGACGGGAATACCAGACCACCTGACATGCCTCTTGAGAAATCTTGTATGCAGGTAAGGAGCACCAGTTAGAACTGGATGTGGAACAACAGACTGGTTTCCAATAGGAAAAGGAGTATGTCAAGGCTGTATATTGTCACCCTGCTTATTTAACTTCTATGCAGAGTACATCATGAGAAACGCTGGACTGGAAGAAACACAAGCTGGAATCAAGATTGCCGGGAGAAATATCAATAACCTCAGATATGCAGATGACACCACCCTATGGCACAAAGTGAAGAGGAACTCAAAAGCCTCTTGATGAAAGTGAAAGAGGAGAGTGAAAAAGTTGGCTTAAAACTCAACATTCAGAAAACGAAGATCATGGCATCCGGTCCCATCACTTCATTGGAAATAGATGGGGAAACAGTGGAAACTGTCAGACTTTATTTTTCTGGGCTCCAGAATCACTGGAGGTGGTGATTGCAGCCATGAAATTAAAAGACGCTTACTCCTTGGAAGAAAAGTTATGACAAACCTAGATAGCATATTCAAAAGCAGAGACATTACTTTGCCAACTAAGGCCCGTCTAGTCAAGGCTATGGTTTTTTCTGTGATCATGTATGGATGTGAGAGTTGGACTGTGAAGAAGGCTGAGCACCGAAGAATTGATGCTTTTGAAGTGTGGTGTCGGAGAAGACTCTTGAGAGTCCCTTAGTCTGCCAGGAGATCCAACCAGTCCATTCTGAAGGAGATCAGCCCTGGGATTTCTTTGGAAGGAATGATGCTGAAGCTGAAACTCCAGTACTTTGGCCACCTCATGTGAAGAGTTGACTCATTGGAAAAGACTCTGATCCTGGGAGGGATTGGGGGCAGGAGGAGAAGGGGACGACAGAGGATGAGATGGCTGGATGGCATCACTGACTCGATGGACATGAGTCTGAGTGAACTCTGGGAGATGGTGATGGACAGGGAGGCCTGGCGTGCTGCCATTCATGGGGCCGCAAGGAGTTGTACACGGCTGAGCAACTGAACTGAACTGACCTGGAATTGTATCACCTGCACTAGCTCTGTTCATAGTGGTGCTCTCTAAGGTCCACTTGACTTCACATTCCAGGATGTCTTTCTCTTGGTGAGGCCTCACACCGTCTTTATTATCTGGGTTATGAAGATCTTTTTTATACAGTTCTTCTGTGTATCCTTGCCACCTCTTCTTAATATCTTCCGCTTCTGTTATGTCCATATGATTTCTGTCCTTTATCGAGCCCATCTTTGCATGAAATGTTCCCTTGGTATCTCTAATTTTCTTGAAGAGATCTCTAGTCTTTCCCATTCTGTTGTTGTTCTCTATTTCTTTGCATTGATCGCTGAGGAAGGCTTTCTTATCTCTCCTTGCTCTTCTTTGGAACTCTGCATTCAGATGCTTATATCTTTCCTTTTCTCCTTTGCTTTTTGCTTCTCTTCTTTCCACAGCTATTTGTATGGCCCCCTCACCCAGTCACTTCGCTTTTCTGCATTTCTTTACCATGGGGATGGTCTTGATCCCTGTCTCCTGTATGATGTCACGAACCTTATTCCATAGTTCATCAGGCACTCTATCTATCATATCTAGGCCCTTAAATCTATTTCTCACTTCCACTGAATAATCATAATGGATTTGATTTAGGTCATACCTGAATGGTCTAGCAGTTTTCCCTACTTTCTTCAATTTAAGTCTGAATTTGGCAAGGAGTTCATGATCTGAGCCACAGTCAGCTCCTGGTCTTGTTTTTGTTGACTGTATAGAGCTTCTCCATCTTTGGCTGCAAAGAATATAATCAATCTGATTTCGGTGTTGACCATCTGGTGATGTCCATGTGTAGAGTCTTCTCTTCTGTTGTTGGGAGACGGTGTTTGCTATAACCAGTGCATTTTCTTGGCAAAACTCTATTAGTCTTTGTCCTGCTTCATTCTATACTGCAAGGCCAAATTTGCCTGTTACTCCAGGTGTTTCTTGACTTCCTACGTTTGCATTCCAGTCCCCCATAATGAAAAGGACATCTTTTTTGGGTGTTAGTTCTAAAAGGTCTTGAGGGTCTTCATAGAACCGTTCAACATCAGCCTCTTCAGCGTTACTGGTTGGGGCATAGACTTGGATAACTGTGATATTGAATGGTTTGCCTTGGAGACGAACAGAGATCATTCTGTCGTTTTTGAGACTGCATCCAAATACTGCATTTCGGACTCTTTTGTTGACCATGATGGCTACTCCATCTCTTCTGAGGGATTCCTGCCCGCAGGAGTAGATATAATGATCATCAGAGTTAAATTCACCCATTCCAGCCCATTTTAGTTTGCTGATTCCTAGATTGTTGACATTCACTCTTGCCATCTCTTGTTTGACCACTTCCAATTTGCCTTGATTCATGGACCTGACATTCCACGTTCCTATGCAATATTGCTCTTTACAGCGTCAGACCTTGCTTCTATCACTAGTCATATCCACAGCTGGTTATCGTTTTTGCTTTGGCTCCATCCCTTCATTCTTTCTGGAGTTATTTCTCTACTGATCTCTAGTAGCATATTGGACACCTACCAAGCCAGGGAGTTCCCCTTTCAGTATCCTATCATTTTGCCTTTTTATATGCAGAGTCGGACACAATTGAAGGACTGAACTGGACTGAACTGATCCTGTTCATGGGGTTCTCAAGGCAAGAAAACTGAGGTGGTTTGCCTTTCCCTTCCCCTGTGGACCACATTCTGTCAGATCTCCCCACGGGGACCCTCCTTTCTTGGGCGGCCCCACACGGCATGGCTTAGTTTCATTGAGTTAGACAAGGCTGTGGTCCGTGTGATCAGATTGGCTGGTTTTCTGTGAGTATGGTTTCAGTGTGTCTGCCCTCTGATGCCCTCTAGCAACACCTACCGTCTTGCTTGGGTTTCTCTTACCTGGGATGTGGGTATCTCTTCACGACTGCTCCAGCAAAGCACAGCTGCTGCTCCTTACCTTGGACGAGGGGTATGTCCACCTCCCCTCCTGACCTTGAAGTTGGAGTAGCTCCTCTTGGCCCTCTTTTGCCTGTGCAGCCGCCGCTCCTTGGATGTGGTGTTGCTCCTCTCGGCCGCCTCCCCTGACCTCGAGTGTGGGATAGCTCCATCAGGCCGCCGCCCCTGACCTCGGACGTGGGGTAGCTCCCCTCTGCCACTGCCCCTGACTCGGATGTGGGGTAGTTCATCTCAGTCGCCGCCCCTGACCTCTTGTGTGGGGTAGCTCCTCTCTGTTGCTGCCCCTGACCTCAGATGTAGGGTAGCTCCTCTCGGCCACGCTTCTGCTGGCGTGCTTCTGCATGGTCCATCTCAGTGGCTCAGGGGTCAAGAATCTGCCTTCAATACAGGAGACATGAATTTGATCCCTATGTTGGGAAGATCCCCTGGAGAAATAAACAGCAACCCACTCCAGTATTCTTGTCTGAAGAATTCCATGGACAGAGGATCCTGGTGGGCTACAGTCCATGGAGTCTCAAGAGTCTGACAGTACTGAGCTACTAAAACAAACAGACAAAAAGACAGAATGACTATATGGTCTGGTCTAGAACCATTGTCCTAGTACCCAGCCAAGCTTAGAGTTTTATGAGGAGTTTTCAATTTTTAATGAATTATGTTATTCACAGTTGCATAAGAATAATTTGGGGGTAACTAAAATAAGTTTCCATTTTCCATTTCTTCTCTCAGAGGTAGGTCACTGTTTTAAGCTGGGCCCAAGGCTATATGGCCCATTCAACTGCATCAAAAGTGTTTACCCAGAACTTTGGAAACCATTTATTTCATTTAGATCAAAAGATTGTCCTAAATTAAAGTTATTTATCTTGGAATTGGCATTAGCCAGTGTGTACACAGCAAAGTAAAGTCACAGCTGCTAATAGGTTGACACCAGCAGCAGGAGAACTTGACAAACAGTTAAACCTTGCCTGTTCGTATCAGTTAATTCAGATCATTTTTCTCTGTTTTTACCCAGTTTACTCAGTAAAATAATGTTTCTGAAGTTCATTCTGTTGAATGTAAAAACATCCTATGTGCTGTCATAAATTAAGTGAAAAAGTTTAGCAATGAAAATGAGAGTATTTGTTTTCTCATTGATAATAAAAATACATATTTTAATGGAACATAACTGCGTGGTAGAAACTCTGTTCTTTCTAAAATAAGATGTTTATGAAAAAGAAGTGTGTTTGAATTGACTGTGAGGCACATGCATTTCATACTTGCCTCCAAATACTTGAAGTATATTTACTGAGAGATGGAAAACCTTGGGGCTAAACATACCCTAAAACATCCTTTCAAGAGTAGACGGGCTAACTGTCGATACAGGATATTGAGTGAACGAGTGATTGGCTGTGTGGGCTGGGCCTTACAGAAAATAAACCACTTCCATTTTTGTACTTTTTACCTGAAGCTCTCTTTGTCTTCCTTTCAATGGCAGTCCCTCAGGAGCAATGATTTCAGTAAAGTGTGCTTTTTCAGTTTCCCTGTGCATTATTTCTGCTCCAGGCAATGAACTGTCATAAGATTTCCGGTGGATGAGAGGTCTGTCTTCCTTCAGAAAGTGGAAGTGTGACAGGGGAGGTCCCAAGGAAGAACTGCAGGCTAAAAGCGCAGTCTCAGACAGAGCTAGGGCAGAGAGCCTGCGAAGAGAGACTGAAGGCACAGTCTCAGACAGAGCTAGAGGGGAGAGCCTGCAAAGAGAGACTGAAGGCGCAGTCTCAGACAGACAGAGCTAGGGGAGAGAGAGCCTGCAAAGAGAGACTGAAGGCACAGTCTCAGACAGACAGAGCTAGGGGGGAGAGCCTGCAAAGAGAGACTGAAGGCATAGTCTCAGACAGAGCTAGGGGAGAGAGCCTGCGAAGAGAGACTGAAGGCACAGTCTCAGACAGACAGAAGTAAGAGAGAGAGCATGCAAAGGGCAGGCTTGGGCACAAGTCTCCTCAAGCTCTGCACGCCCACGTTCACACAGGAGAATGCGTCTTCTCTGTGTGGACGAGCACCCCTTCCGTGATTGAATTCTGGAATGAACGCACATTGAAATTGGTGGAGGCAGAGCAATGTTACCCCAACCAGCCCGTCAGGTAGCAATATCTTAATGTAGTAACTGTATTCCCTGGAATTGTCTTCACCATTTAGGGGTTTTTCGAAGGATTGCTTGTTAACTTTTAGGTTTGGGAATTGAATTATTTGTGATATTTCAAATTGTCTAGTTCTAGAGCTCAACTCGTGGAGAAGGCAATGGCACCCCACTCCAGTACTCTTGCCTGGAAAATCCCATGGATGGAGAAGCCTGGTGGGCTACAGTCCATGGGGTCGCTGGGAGTCGGACAGGACTGAGCAACTTCACTTTCACTTTTCACTTTTCCATTGGAGGAAATGGCAACCCACTCCAATGTTCTGCCTGGAGAATCCCAGGGATGGGGGAGCCTGGTGGGCTGCCATCTATGGGTCGCACAGAGTCGGACATGACTGAAGTGACCTAGCAGCAGCAGCAGCAGCAGCAGCAGCAACAGCAGCAGCAGCAGCAGCAACAGCAGCAGCAGCAGCAGCAGCAGCAGAGCTCAACTGAAATAACCAAATTAACAAACCTCAGTGCTAATATGTGAAAGTTGTTCCTTAATTGATATTGACAATAATAACCATCAAATGTGAACTTCTATTTGCCAGTGGACATATTCTCTCTGCCTATAGTAGCCTACTAAATAATGTAAATTATTAAAGGTTTTGGTGCATGACCACACAGGTTATCAGAGTGCTACTGAGATGATTTCATTAGCTGATATCATGAAACCATATATGCGAACACAGCTGTCTTTAATACAACTCTGTGTTCCTGCTACACAGAATTGCTTGCACTTTCACCTCTGACTAGTTCTGGGGACTCACTTACCACATTTGTATCTCTTACTTCCTTTTTTCTAGATTCCTTGAGAAGGGGATGACGGAGGATGAGATGGTTGGATGGCATCACTGACTCAATGGACATGAGTTTGAGTAAATTCCAGGAGTTGGTGATGAACAGGGAGCCCTGGCGTGTTACAGTCCATGGGGTCCTAAAAAATCAGATACAACTGAGCTACTGAACTGAACTGAACTGAGACTGCCTCTCTCGCTAATGTATTATTTCCTAATGCAGATGATACTGCAAATATATATGAGCTTATTTAGTAGAAAAAATATATATCCAGTTTCCTAGATTGGATTTAAGTGTGCATATATATATATATATATATATATATGTATGTATGTATGTATATTAAAAAAAAAGAAAACACCTGGGGTAATTTTTACATCCCTAATCTCTTCTTTTATATTTGTTTTTTTTCTGATGTCATTCAGAGAGATAGTTGCATTTTAACTATGGTAATATTGCTTTCCTTAGTTTCAAGTACAAGCTCATATGTGAGAAGAGAGAGTCCTGGGTTAAAATGTAGCATGAATCTAAGACTGTAGTGAAAGCCGAAAACTGTGTGACATGCTCAAGTGCCTTAGTCATGCTACCTTTTGCCTGTCACCATGGAGTTTAGTGGGTGTCCCTGGAGGCTCAGACCATAAAGAATCTTCCTGCAATGCCAAAGACCTGAGTTCAATCCCTGCATCAGAAACATGCTCTGGAGAAGGAAATGGGTACCCACACCCATACTCTTGCCTGGAAAATTCCATGGGCTACAGTCCATGGGCTCACAGGACTGAGCAACTAACACGTTCAGTTTCACTTTCACATGGACGTTAGCGTCGGAAACTTCAGCATGAAGAGTGTACGTGAGTTTGGCCTTTGGGTCAGTGAGAAAGTGGAGTTGGGGGCCTGAGAGCCTGGTAGACTGGATCCCATTTTCTAGCCTAAAGTTTGAGAACAAAAGTCTAAGTGAATCCATCCAAGTCACTGGTCTGTCCTTGGTCAGAATATAGATCCAGTCTTTTTATTTAAAGCTTGCTGTGTTCGAAATAATGATCATTTGGTTTTTGTTTTTGTGAGTGCAGTAAATTGCTATGGTTGAACACTCTATCCTCCCCCAAATTCCTAGGTTGAAGCCTTAACTCCCAAGGTAATATGTTAGAGGACCTGGGGCATTTGGGAAGCAATGAGGCTCTGAGCATGAAACCATGATAACTGGGGTTAGTGCCCTTAGAACAGAAACACACAGAGCTCCCAGCCCCCTGTGCTGCGTCAGGACACAAACGTAAAGCTCTCCCTGGAGAGAATGCTATCATGCTGACACCCTGAGCTCAGGCCTTGAGCCTCCAAGATGTACATTTCTGCTGGTTATCAGCCTCCTAGTCTGTAGAAATTTGTACAGCAGCCTGGATGGGCAAAGACACTTATGCTCTAAATAACATGTTAATAGATGTGAAATTTGTTTTGTTTTTATATGAAAATACATTCAGTATCACACATGCTGAATTAACATGTTGGATAGCTCCAAAATTTCCCCTGAAAGATAAGAGTTTCAAAAGAAATAGTTGTACAAAGCAGGGAATACAAAATAGACTCTAGACTTTAATGCAGCAGATATCTTTAGAGTGATGAAAATGTCCTATCTACTAAAATAATTGGATTGTACACTGAAAGCAGGTAAATTTTATGGCACATAGAGTACACCATTAAAAAAGTGTTATACATATGCACTTAACTTGTATACAAGAAATAGCAAAACTGTGGAATTCATTTAATCCTAAGAATGGGAAGGTGATTCTATTGAAACAAAAGCTGTTGAGAATCACGTGGTGTGTAACAGACATTCTGCACTTTACTGAGTGTGAATCAAGAGAGACAAATTGGTTGATGGTAAGTTTAACTTCACCATTATCTCAACTTTAATAAGAAATAAAAATGATCTAAATTTCTGAGAATCAATGCTGTGGAGTGTATGCTATATGCATGCTCGGCACGTCTGACTCTTTGCGACCCCATGCACTGTAGCCCATTAGGCGCCTCTGTCCATAGTATTTCCCAGGCAAGAATATTGAAGTGTGTTGCCATTTCCTCCTCCAGGGGATCTTCCTGACCCAGGAATCAAACTTATGTCTCTTGTGTCTGCTGCATTAGCAGGCAGATTCTTTACCACGGAACCACCAGGGAAGCCCTGCAAAAGTGTATTAATCCACTGTAATTAACTAATTGAAAAAATACTTAGTGAAAATCTGAAAATATCACCCACTATTTCCCAGGAAGAATGGAAATTTTTATTGCTCTCTTTTCTTTTGCTTTACCTCTTATTTTCTTTCTATTTACTTTTGTATTTGCACATTTTTCAGCCATGCACTTCATGTGTAGGATCTTCAGAGTTATAAAAAAAAAAAGAAGAAGAAAATCTAAGAAAAATTTAGCTTTTAATAAGCAACAACATAAAGTAAAACCATTTCTTTGACATTTCATACATCACAATGGAAGCAAATTATTTTTAAAATTAAGTAATATATTTTTTGAAATTCAAAGGGATTGAAGAGTAAAATAAAATAGCTGTTTATTGGCATTTGTATAATTTATTGTTTATATAGAGTGGAATATACACATTGTGGCCCCATCATCTATGTCATTTAAATATGGTACCAAGTGAAACTGGGAAGGGTTGGTTGTGGTTAGAGATAGTGGGAATGGTTTTCAAAGAGGGTGTAAAGAGCTGAAGCATTTCTGCTAAGAGACTGCAAAGCCTAAATTAGAGCACAGGGAATTTACATTAGACGTGAAAAAGAACATTCTCCTGTGGAGGCCCTAAGCCACCGGAATGCATTGCCAAGAGAGCTAATAAAATTGTATGGTTCCTGTGAGCACAAGTGCACAGAGTAAATAATTTCTTAGACTCATTGTAGCACTTGAGATTTTAAGATTTCATCTTTTTATATGTGCACCAAAGAACATTGCCATCCTTACTGTACACTGCTGGCTTTGGTACTAATTTACCAGTCATTTCTGATTATGTGGATTGCATTCGAGATGCAGTTAAGTGCAATTTATTTCTAGTAAACCACTCATTAACATTAGCAAGATCAGCATTTACAACTTAATTACCTTTACTGGAGGCATAAACCCCAGCTCCTTTTGGGGTTTCATTATTTTAAACCTACTAGAGAAAATAAAATATATGTGTTTGGTATGGTGTCAGATACCCTTTAACTAAATATATTTGGCAAATCACAATTGAAATACCAAAATCTTTACCTAGCTCTCACTCATAATAATATAGCAGTGATATTTTATGAGGCAATAATGCGCCTCCCCAGTGAATTAACTGAGAGGTTGATGGCTGGTTTCACCAGCAGGATGCCACATTATTGTCCCATAAAACAGTTCAACAGGACTGTTATTGGCACTATGAAGTGTCCTTGGAATCCATTTTAACTTGAGTGTTTAAAAGCAAGTTACAAGTAGAAATGATTACATACCTGAAAAGGAAACGTGCAGACACATTACATCCACACTGTGTCCTGAAATGGAATGGATGTTCTTACAATCTGAATGAGTATTTGCAATTTTAAGCTTTCCAGATTTCCTAAGTTTGCAACAATGCTAAGCACAGTCTCAGTAGATAAGATTCTACCAATAAATTTCAGCACCTTGACCTCCCTTTCATGCACCTTTTTTTAGCATGCACATGTATGCACACATATACACACATCATAGTTTGCTTCAGTTTTCTGTCCCTAACGTGATAGTTTCCTTGAAAATGGAACGTAGCTGAGCACAATGCCTCTTCCCTCTACAATTCAACATCTTAGACTCTTCGTTCTCTGTTTCCTCTCATTTTCCCTCACTTGCATACCCCTTCTCTCCAAAGTGGAATGAATCTGCCCAGTACGAGTTGAACGCTTCCCTGGGGCAATCATTGTTTCAGGTACTTTAACTGAGTTTCCTTACGTCAACATGAAAAAAAAAAAGAGAAAACCTCACAACCCACAAGTTGAGAGTTATGTTTTATCTGGTGGGATGTTTTAGGATTTCAAGCCTGGGAGACAGTATCTCAAGAGATCCTGAGAGAACTGTTCCATCAAAGCAGGGGAGGAGTCAGGTTATATAGAAATTGGCAGCAAGGGACAGGTAGTCTGAACTTCAAAAGATTATTGTTAATTAAGGAAAACCATATATCTCAAGTTAAGGGATATAGCACTTTTCTATGTAAGGAAAGATGCAAGAGTCTGGGATCCCTGAAAGCATTGTTTCCATATGTACCTCACCTATCTGAACTCCTTACTGCCAAATTGAGACTTAAACTGAAGAAAGTAGAAAATACCACTAGACCGTTCAGGTACGACCTAAATCAAATCCCTTAGGATGATACAGTAGAAGGGACAGATAGATTCAAGGGACTAGATCTGATAGAGTGCCTGAAGAACTATCGACGGACATTCGTCCGTAGTTCGTGACATTGTACAAAAGGTGGTGATTAAAACCATCCCCAAGAAAAAGAAATGCAAAAAGGCAAAATGGTTGTGTGATGAAGCCTTGCAGACAGCTGAGAAAAGAACTGAAAGGCAAGGGAGAAAAGGAAAGATATACTCTCTGAATGCAGAGTTCCAAAGAATAGCAAGGATAGATAAGAAATCCATCCTAGGTGATAAGTTCAAAGAAACAGAGAAAAACAATAGAATGGGAAAGACTAGAGCTCTCTTCAAGAAAGTTAGGGATACCAAGGGAACACTTCATGCAAAGACGGGCTCAATAAAGGACAGAAAATGTATGGATCTAACAGAAGCAGAAGATATTAAGAAGAGGTGGCAAGAACACACAGAAGAACTGTACAAAAAAGATCTTCATGACCCAGAAAACCAGGATGGTGTGATCACTCACCTAAAGCCAGACGTTCTGGAGTACGAGGTCAAGTGGGCCTTAGGAAGCATCAGTATGGACAAAGCTAGGGGAGGTGATGGAATTCCAGCTGAGCTACTTCAAATCCTTAAAGATGATTCTGTGAAAGTGCTGCACTCAATATGCCAGCAAATTTGGAAACCTCAGCAGTGGCCACAGGACTGGAAAAGGTCAGTTTTCATTCCAGTCCCAAAGAAAGGCAATGCCAAAGAATGCTCAAACTACAGCACAGTTGTAGTCATCTCACACACAAGTAAAGTAATGCTCAAAATTCTCCAAGCTAGGCTTCAACAGTACATGAACCAAGAACTTCCAGATGTTCAAGTTGGATTTAGAAAAGGCAGAGGAACCAGGGATCAAATCACCAGTATCCACTGGATCATAGAAAAAGCAAGAGAATTCCAGAAAAACATCTGCTTTTGCTTCATTGACTATACTAAACTCTTTGACTGTGTGAAAGCTAAAGTTGCTCAGTCGTGTCCAACTCTCTGGGACCCTGTGAACTCTACAGTCCATGGAATTCTCCAGGGCAGCATACTGGAGTTGGTTGCCTTTCCCTTCTCCAAGGGATCTTTTCAACTCAGGGATCAAACCCAGGTCTCTTGCATTGTAGATGGATTCTTTACCAGCTGAGCCACCAGGGAAGCCCAAGAATACAGGAGTGGGTAGCCTATCCCTTCTCCAGAAGATCTTCCCAACCAAGGAATTGAACCGAGATCTCCTGCATTGCAGGGGGATTCTTTACCAGCTGAGCTACTAAGGAAATCTGTGTGGATCACAACGAACTGTGGAAGATTCTTCAGTTGATGGGAATACCAGACCACCTAACCTGCATCCTGAGAAACCTGTATGCAGGTCAAGGAGCACCACTTAGAACCATACATGGAACAACAGACTTGATCAAACTCGGGAATGGAGTGTCAAGGTTGTATATCGTCACTCTGCTTATTGTTGACTGAAAAAGATGCACAGCTTGAGAGTTGTGAGTTAAATTTTATTTGGGGCAAAATGAGGATTGCAGCCCAGGAGGCAACATCTCAGATAGCTTGGGGACACTGCTCCCAAGCGGCAGTGGGGGAAGGTCAATATATAAGGTTTTGGTGAAGGGGGAGTTCAATATCATTAAGCACTCATTTTACAAAAGATTATTTTTAGTTAGTCATGAGGATCTGATGTCACTATGAAGGGGTTTAGTGCTTTTCTAGATATGAAGAGATGCAAGGATTGAGATCATAAAATCTGTCCCTAAAAGCATCCAACTATCTAAAGACCTCTCCCACCAGATTCCCTGGAGTATAGAGTGCCTCACTCCACCCTGAACTCCCTCAGGGGGTGTTGAAAGTCAGCAGCTATAGCAGCACGAGGTTCAAACTCCATAGTGGTGGATGACAAAGGCCTTTGTTGTTCACTCATTGGCAATGCTCTTGGTAAGTGCCAATTTGTAGTTAACATTATTTACCTTATATGCAGAGTACATCATGCAAAATGCCAGGCTGAATGAAGCACAAGCTAGAATCAAGATTGCAGGAAGAAATATCAATAACCTCAGAAATGCAGATGACACCACCCTATGGCAGAAAGAGAAGAGGGACTAAAGAGTCTTTTGATGACGTGAAAGAAGAGAGTGAAAAATCTGGCTTCAAACTCAACATTCAAAAAGCAAACATCATGGCATCCGGTCCCATCACCTCATGGCAAAGAGATGGGGAAACAGTGACAGACTTTATTTTGGGGGGCTCCAAAATCACTACAGATGGTGATTGCAGTCATGAAATTAAAAGACACTTGCTCTTTGGAAGAAAAAGCTATGACCAACCTAGACAGCATATGAAAAAGCAGAGACATTACTTTGCCAACAAATGTCTGTATAGTCAAAGCTATGGTTTTTCCACTAGTCACGTATGGATCTGAGAAGAATTGATGCTTTTGAACTGTGGTGTTGGAAAAGACTCTTGAGGGTCCCTTGGACTGCAAGGAGATCAAATCAGTTAATCCTAAAGGAAAGAGGTCTTGAATATTCACTGGAAGGACTGATGCTGAAGCTAAAGCTCCAATATTTTGGCCATCAGATGTGAAGAGCTGATTCATTAGAAAAGACGTTGATGGTGGGAAAGATTGAAGGCAGGAGGAGAAAGGGACAACACAGGTTGAGAAGGTTGGATGGCATCTCCAACTCAATGGACATGAGTTTAACAAGTTCTGGGAGTTGGTGATGGACAGGGAAGCCTGACATGCTGCGGTCCATAGGCTCACAAAGTGTCAGACACACCTGAGGGACTGAACTGAACTGAACTGAACTGAACTCACCTCTCTGGGCCCACTCTCCTGTTTTCACATTCTGAGCTTCCCTTCTCAGGCCTCACCATAGGGAGTGGCTGCAGCCCGATGGCTGTTAGGTACCAGGTATTCTTCTCCTTCCTGAATTCCATTAGGGCTCTTGGGCTCACCCCAGAGGGCTGTGATCGCTAATGACTGTCTCATCTCTGTTTACTGATTTAGCAGAAAGTTCTCCATTTCACACGTAGTACTTATTGTGCCCTCTGAGAGAGGCACTGTGATTACCTTCATCTCTGAGAAAGCAGAAATGGGGAGTAAAGGGTAAAATGACCTGTTGAGACCCCACTTCTAGCAGACGTCACAGGCAGTTTGAGTCCAGTCAACAGCTGGGATTTGTCAGTTCAGTTACCAGATTAACTCATGTGTAAGATGTGTCTTTTTCCTTTTCATCAGTTTCTCTGAATTGTGTAAGGCATCTTACTAACTTCTCAGCTAGGCAGCAGTAGACTCCAGAGCTTGCATAGTAAGTGTGGTGTGTCTCCTGGTTGCTTCAGCTTTGTTTCCCCAGAATTGAGTCCAGTGCCTGTCAACTGCTACCTGAACTCCAAACCGAGGTAATGGTTGCTGAGAGAGATGCTGTAATACTGATGGGCTTAGTCATCATCTGGAGCTTTTGGAGCCAGGGGTGGTGTTGTTGGAAAGCCTAAGTGTCCAGAAAAAAAGAGTCTTTGGATGCAAAATCTCCAAGGCCCCTTCTTCCAGCTTCTGAACCAAAGGAAAGAAGCCTTAGACTTGTGGAAATGCCTGTCTATATGTGAGATTAAGCTGTCCTAAGACCTTCTGTCATCATAACTCTCATTCCTAGATTAG
Organism: Ovis aries; assembly: GCF_016772045.2. Lineage (NCBI taxonomy): Eukaryota > Metazoa > Chordata > Mammalia > Artiodactyla > Bovidae > Ovis > Ovis aries. Next base: position 4,704,164 of record NC_056079.1, on the reverse strand, counting down.
AGGTTTGCAGTCGCAACTTCTCTTTGTCAAATCTTTTCTGGATCTCCCTTCATTTGTATTTCAACTTACATTTTTTTTCACTGTTTTACTCCTTTGACTCTTTAATATTAATACTATATGAGGATCTTGAAAAATAATGATTATTGCTTAGCTTTTATCAAGCTCATGTTATAAAGGCACTTAACTAAATAAGAACTTTATGTGCATTATCATTTTTGAAACTGAAGTATAGTTGATTTGGGCTTCCTAGGTGCCATTAATGGTAAACAACCCACCCGTCACATTCTTTGGCATTGTCCTTCTTTGGAGTTGGAATGAAAACTGATCTTTTCCAGTCCTGTGACCGCTGCTGAGGTTTCCAAATTTGCTGACATATTGAGTGCAGTACTTTAACAGCATCATCTTTTAGAATTTTAAATAGCTCAGCTGAAATTCCATCACTTCCACTAGCTTTGTTCATAGCAATGCTTCCTAAGGCCCACTTGACTTCACACTCTGGGGTATCTGGCTCTAGGTGAGTGACCACAACATCATGGGTCATGAAGAAATTTTTTGTATAGTTCTTATGTATATTTTTGCCACCTCTTCTTAATCTCTTCGGTTTCTATTAGGTCCTTACTGTTTCTGTGATTTATGGTGCCCATCCTTACAGGAAATTCTCCCTTGATATGTCCAGTTTTCTTGAAGAGATCTCTAGTCTTTGCAATTCTTTTGTTTTCCTCTAGTTCTCTGCACTGTTCACTTAAGAAGATCTTCTTTTATCTCCTTGCTATTTTCTGTAACTCTGCACTCAGGTATATCTTTCCCTTTCTCCTCTGCCTTTCACTTCTCTTCTTTCCTCAGCTATTTGTAAAGCCTCCTAAGAAAACCATTTACTTTCTTGCATTTCATTTTCTTTGGGATGGTTTTGGTCACCACCTCCTATGCAGTGTTATGAACCTCTGCCCATAGTTCTTCAGGCACCCTGTCTACCAGTCTAATCCCTTGAACCTATTCATCACCTCCACTGTATAATCATAAGGGATTTGATTTAGGTCATACTTGATTGTCCTAGTGGTTTGCCCTACTTTCTTTAATTTAAGCCTGAATTTGGCAATAAGGAGTTCATGATCTGAGCCACAGTCAGACCCTAGTCTTGTTTTTGCTAACTGTATAGAGCTTTTCCATCTTTGGCTGCAAAGAATATAATCAATCTGATTTTGTTGTTGACCATCTGGTAATGTCCATGTGTAGAGACATCTCTTGTATTTTTGGGAAAGGGTGTTTGCTATGACTAGTGTGTCCTCTTGACAAAGTTCTGTTAGTTTTTGCCCTGCTTCATTTTGTACTCCAAGGCCAAAATTGCCTGTTACTCCAGGTACCTCTTGACTTCCTACTTTTGCATTTTAATCTCCTATGATGAAAAGGCCATCTTTTTTGGTGTTCGTTCTAGAGGGTCTTGTAGGTCTTCATAGAACTGGTCAATTTCAGCTTCTCTGACATCAGTGGTTGGAGAATAGGCTTGGATTACTGAGATCATTCTGCTGTTTTTGAGACTGCACCCAAGTACTGCGTTTTGGACTCCTTTTGTTGATTATGAGGGCTACTCCATTTCTTCTAAGGGATTCTTGCCCACAGTAATAGATACAATGGTCTTCTGAATTAAATTCGCCCATTCCCTGCAGGCTCAGATGGTAAAAAATCTGTCTGCAATGCAAGATACCCAGGTTCTATCTTTGGGTCCAGAAGATCTCCTGGAGAAGAAAATGGCAACCCACTCCAGTATGCTTGTCTGGGAAATCCCATGGACAAAGGAGTCTGGTGGACTATAGTCCGTGGGGTCGCAAAGAGTTGAACACAACTGAACAACTAATCCTTTCATTCCCATCCATTTTAGTTCACTGATCCCTAAGATGTCAGTGTTCACTCTTGCCATCTCCTATTTGACCACTTCCCACTTACCTTGATTCATGGACCTAGTATTCCAGGTTCCTATGCAATATTGTTCTTTACAGCATTGGACTTGACTTTCACCACTAGAGACATCCACAAGTGAGCATCTTTTCCACTTTGGCCTGGTGGAAACGGGCCAAAGCCCATCCATTCTTTCTGCGGCTGTTAGTAGCTGTCCCCTGCTCTTTCATGGTAGTGCAGTGGACACCTTCTGACCTGGGGGCTCATCTTCCAGTGTCATATCTTTTTGTTTTCTCATACTGTTCATGGGGCTCTTGCACATGAATGCCAGAGTGGTTTGCTACCCGCAGTGGACCACATTTTCTCAGAAATCTTCACTATGACCCGTCTTTCTTGGCTGGACCTACACAGCATGGCTCATAGTTTCATTGACTTCCACAAGCCCTTTTGCCACGACAAGGCTGTGATCCATGAAGGGTGTGTGTGTGTGTGTGTGTGTGTGTGTGTGTGTGTGTGTGTGTATACTGTAACATATGCTTACAGGTTATTAGAAAATATTGAGTATAGTTCCCTGTGCTATACAGTAGATCCTTATTGGTTGTTTATTTCATATAAATATATAACATATACTGTGTACATGTGAATCCTGAACTCCAAGTTTATCCCTCCCCTTTCCCCTTTGGTAAGCATAAATTGTTTACTCTGTCTGGTCTCTTTCTGTTCTGTGTATCATTTTAGCCATACCCATTCAATTTCTGTAAATTATCTGTTTATATAATGATTCCCAGTCAGCAAGTTTGGATAATGAGGCTCACATCAGGAATAGAGGGCCCCCCTTTTTTTATCAGTATGTCCCTATTTCAGAATGAAGATGTGTCTTTAAGAACCTCACCTCTGGGTAAATGGGACAAGATTAGCTTCAGTTCAGTTCAGTCACTCAGCCATGTCCGACTCTTTGCGACCCCATGAATCACAGCACACCAGGCCTCCCAATCTATCACCAACACCCGGAGTTCACTCAAATTCACATCCATCGAGTTGGTGATGCCATCCAGCCATCTCATCCTCTGTCGTCCCCTTTTCCTCCTGGCCCCAATCCCTCCTAGCATCAGAGTCTTTTCCAGTGAGTCATCTCTTCACACGAGGTGGCCAAAGTACTGGAGTTTCAGCTTCAGCATCATTTCTTCCAAAGAACACCCAGAACTGATCTCCTTTAGGGTGGACTGGTTGGGTCTCCTTGCAGTCCATGGGACTTTCAAGAGCCTTCTCCAACACCACAGTTCAAAATCATCAATACTTCAGCGCTCAGCTTTCTTCACAGTCCAACTCTCACATCCATACATGACCACTGGAAGAACCATAGCCTTGACTCGAAGGACCTTTGTTGGCAAAGTAATGTCTCTGCTTTTGAATATACTATCTAGGTTGGTCATAACTTTCCTTCCAAGGAGTAAGCATCTTTTAATTTCATGGCTGCAGTCACCATCTGCAGTGATTTTGGAGCCCCCCCAAAATAAATTCTGACAGTGTTTCCACTGTTTCCCCATCTATTTCCCATGAAGTGATGGGACCAGATGCCATGATCTTCGTTTTCTGAATGTTGAGCTTTAAGCCAACTTTTTCACCCTCCTCTTTCACTTTCATCAAGAGGCTTTTTAGTTCCTCTTCTCTTTCTACCATAAAAGCTAGATCTTCTTAAATGCATTATATGCTCTCCCTTGCAACCTCTTTCATAGCTCCATAGATCAGAATGTTTAAACCTTCTCCCTGGAGGTGAGTCTGCTTCCATTTCAAGTGCCTCTAAAAGTTCCACCCTCCCCTTGAGGTTGCCTACTGCACAGTGTAAATAAAGGGTCATCTTGTTTTCATAGTAGAGCTAACGCATTTGTGTAAATCCTTCAGGGTGAGATTTCAGACTCAAATACTGACCATGCAGCCCATTTGCTTTATGAGCCATTGAATAGTTAGAAACCCTCCAAATGAAGAGGAAACAAAAAGGTTGCATTTAGGGAAAAATCAGTAAATGGGGTCCTCTGTAGTATGTTTATGGCAGAAATATTCCATGTCACTGTAGTGATGGGATAGTAGGAAGGACACACTGGCCAAGAAATCCCATATTTGGACCAAGGTAAATGAAAGGATTACCATTAGAAACGGCAAAGGATTGCGTGTGTGAAGCTTCTAAATATGCTCCAGGTGTCACTCTGCAAATGTGAGTGATTTACGACCAGGGCGCCTGGCTCCGTGGATTGCTGTAGCTGTGCCAGCCCCTCGCAGCAGGGCAGTGTCCTAGTGCTCCTCCGAGGTTTCTCTCTCAATGCCAGCACACTAGCTGTCAGCTGATGGTCAGCACATGTCTTCTAAAATAGTGCATCTCATTGGGATAGTTAAATGTGATTAAGCAATTTGGAAAACCCCGATTGATCAATATATAAACATTATCACACGCTGAATTTTCTAACATCTTACAGGTTTAAACATTTCCCTTAAAATAGTATTTTTTAAATATCCCCAGAACTTCTCTTTCTGTTCTAACCATAAGACTGCATTGAAATAAATTCAAGTTAATGAATTTAATTTCTTGTGAAATTACTTTACTTTTTACCCAGGCATGGTTCTAAGCACTTTACATTTGATCTCTATAGCCAACTTCTGTGATAAGTGATATTTTATACCCATTTTTCAGTCAATAAAGTCCAGTTGCTCCAAGTGGATCAGCTAGTGAGGGCATGGGCTGAGGTTCATTCCCAGGCATTATAATTTTGACTGAATTAGAGGGCTCTGGGAGGTGATGAAAAGGCTTTGTTTCCTAATTCAGGAGATGTTATTAAAGACAGGCAAGAAGTCCAGTGAGGCTACACCATCAGACAAACTACTGAGGATACATCATGGTGTCTCCAGCTCAGTGCAAGCCTTGGGAGTGAAGCCTTTCAGACTCCCTTGAAAAAAATGGGAGTGTAATTTTCATTCCTAAAAAAATAATGTTTGGAGATCCTCCATATCTATATCAGCAGTGTATTAATTAGAGATTGTACTTAGTTACAGAAAAATAGAATTGTTCACACTTAACAAAACAGTAGCAAAGTTTTGCTTGTGAAGCCTGATCACGTGTCTGGGGGGATGCGGTCTAGATCTGAGCCAGTGGCTCTGTGGTGCCACCAAGGTCCTCAAACACTTGCCTGAGTTCCTTTTCTCGTGCTCTGTGGTCTTCAGTGGGTTCCTTTGGTCTCCATGGTTACCTTTAGGCTTTTCTGCCTCCACCTCCCTATGGGTACCTCAAGCAAGAGAGGGATGCTATGCTCTGTGGGCAAAGGGCCAACCACTGTATCAGGAAAGCAGCCCTTCCCCTGAAACACGCATCGGGCTTCTGCTTGTGTGTCATTTGCTGGAATCCTGTCCTGTGGGCATGTCCAGCTGATGAAAGCCATGAAATAGGGGTTTTCAATGGTGCATGTTCCTATCCTTCTCCCAAAAATGGATCTTAGAAAGGTATCATAGGTTTGGGTCCCCAGAAGAAACATTTAGAGTTTCTTGTGAAAGTGAATTACTAGAATTCCCAGGAAAAACAAATAGGGGCATGAAGAAGTGGGCCAGGAAGTATGACAACCCAGCAAGGATTCAGTATTACACTCAGTCCTAAGAGAAGATGTATGGATATGAGAATTGGACCATAAAGAAGGCTGAGCACAAAAGAATTGATGCCTTCTAACTGTGCTGTTGGAGAAGACTCTTGAAAGTCCCTTGGACAGCCAAATCAAACCAGTCAATCCTAAAGGAAATCAACTCTGAACATTCACTGGAAGGACTGATGCTGAAACTGAAACTCCAATAATGTGGTCACCTGATGGGAAGTTGTTGGGAAAGGCTACAAGGGGATGGAGGTTCCCAGGCATCTCCAAACCTCCTCATGTACATGAGGAGGGCTTCAGCAGTCTGACTTCAGGGGCTGGGCTGAACTACTGGCTACTAAGCCTGGAACCCAGCTGGAATCAATGAGGGGATCAGGACAGAGCGCTGATTGTCCACTTCCTGAGGCTTCCACCCATGCCCTGAGGGACTTGGACCACCTCCTCAATACCAGTAGGTCCCATGACATCTTTATTATTCCACTTCTTGCTTTTATTGCTTTAATTTACACGCATATCTTACCTCTCCAATTAGAGCCGGCTCTCCCTTGATGGCAGGTGATTGTATATAAATTTCAGTGTGTTCTAAGACCTTATACATGGTGTTATTGTTCAGTGGTTAAGTCATGTCTAACTCTTAGCAATCCCATGGACTGCAGCACACCAGGCTCCTCTGTCCTTCACTATCTCCTGGAGTTTGCTTAGATCCATGTCCATTGAATCAGTGATGTCATCCAACCATCTGATCCTGCGCCACCTCCTTCTCCTTTTGCTTGAATCTTTCCCAACAGCAGGATCTTTTCCAGTGAGTTGGCTCTTTGAGTCAGGTGGCCAAAGTATTGGAGCTTCAGCTTTAGCAGTGAATATTCAGGGTTGATTTCCTTTAGGATTAACTGGCTTTATCTGTGTACCTTAGTATAATTCTTGTCTTAGTTGCTCAGATATTTGAATAGATTGAGCAATAAATCCACCGATCTAGATGGGTGCATGCATGCCTTGTCTAGTTGCTACATAACTTTTTTTTTTGTTTAAATTGAAGTTCAGTTGATTTACAGTGTTGCATTAGTTTCAAGCGTACAGCACAGTGATCAGATATATATATTTCTTTTTCAGATTCTTTTCCCTTATAAGTTATTGCAAAATACTGAGTATAGTTCCCTGTGCTATACTGTAGAGCCTGTAGTAGTATGTATATGTTAATCCAAACTTTCTTTTTTTTTTTCAGCCTAATCTCTTTGTTTTTTTTTTTTTAGTTTTTTATTTTTTAAATTTTAAAATCTTTAATTCTTACATGCGTTACTTACCGTCTCCTTCCCCTTTGATAACCATAAGTTTGTTTTCTATGTATGTGGGTCTATTTCTGTTTTGTAAATAAGAAATAATGCCATTTGCAGCAACCTGGATGGACCTAGAGATGGTCATACTAAGTGAAGTGTCAGACAGAGAAAGACAAATATTATATGATATCGTTTATATGTGGAATCTAAACAAAAAAAAAGATACAAGTGAGCTTCATGGTATTTATACATTTTTGTGGGGGTATTTTGATCTTGAAATATTTCTAGTTGTTTTAGAGTTGAGTAGTCTCTACTCTCACTTCTAGTATGATTACATGATGGCTTTCCTGACCATATTCTCTCACTGACAAATGAATTTCTTTGGTTAATATCATTTAAATTACAGTCCCTTCATGGTGCCATACTAAAGTCATCCTGGCTTTTCTCTTATCTGCATATGGAGTGAAGCAAACTGTGGCTTTATTGTAATTTCCTTCTCCCTGACCCCCTTCCTTCGTCTTGATTTTTCCAACTAAAATTTCTAAGTTGTTGGCAACATAAATTGGCATTTCCAAATTATGTTTCAGCCATCCAGGGTCTAATGTGTGGCCACGGCACAGTTTAGCTTGATTTTCTGACACTTTGGCCTTCATATTAAAGATGAAGAAAGTCCAATGTTACCACAGGCTTTCCCATTCATCTAAATTAATCTCACGTATCAAAGAAGAAATTGGCACCTGGAAGTAGCTTAACCAAAGTCACAAAACCAGGCAATAATCTAGATTCTAGGTGCTATGCCCCATACACAGTAGCATGTGGTATAATTTGATAATTCAGTCACTATTTTCTCCAAAATGTCTGCAAAATACTTGATTTGGACAATCTTTTCTCATCTGAAATGGAAACTCTTGGATAGATCGTTTACATTGATTTTTGCCTAAAACCAGCCTCACTGCCCTAATGTTTTTATTTTGCAATTCTTTTCAGGCATTGTCTCATTCCTTCATAGGTCATAGACTAGGCTGCACTGGGTAGAACTTCTTTCTGTGATGAAATTTTGATTACAATCACAGGGAAAGTGATAAGATAATGTATAAATTTAAGGGAGTTTATGTGCCTCCTCATCTCTTCTCTTCTTATCTCTCCATCAGAACAGACCTACTCTGCCGGCCACCAGGCATTTATATCTCTTGCTGGTGGTGGTGGATTAGTCGCTCAGTCATGTCTGACTCTTTGTGACCCCAGTGGACTGTTAGCCCGCCAGGCTCCTCTGTCCATGGGCTTCTCCAGGCAAGAATATTGGAATGGGTTGCCGTGCCCTACTCCAGGACATCTTCCTGACCCAGGGATCAAACCTGGGTCTTCTGCATCACAAGGCAGATTCTTTACTGTCTGAGCCATCAGGGAAGTCTTTATAGCTCTTAGAAAACACGAGTTTCTGAAATCAGCCTCTGGTGCTTTTCCTCTATGAGTCTCACGATAGTCTTATTTCTGAAGACTTGGACTGAGTCGGTACTGCCATGTAGACATTTATTAGCAGTAATTGAGAGATTTGAAAATCAAGTGTAGTAATCTAGGCTTGGCACCGTAGGGGTGAATGAACTGACGTCTCTAGTCCAAGGGTGAGTGCTGCAAATTTCAATAAACACATCATTTCTTGTTTCTTGATAATTTACTGTCTCCACAGTTTTTGGATTATCAAGGATATCATTAAAGCTGCAAAGAAGTTTTAAACCTTTCAAAACCCTAAGTTTTAATGATTCCTTTGGCTATAGAATGATGCCTATGATATAGTGAGTAGAACTCTTTCTGATATCATAAAGATTTGGTTGAAAAGCATGCTCCATCATTTTCCAGTTTTGTGACTTAATGTGTGTGTTGTTTTCCTAAGTCTCAATTTTTCTAGCTTTTAAATTTGAAAAAAAAAAAGATTTTTATTATGTTTCAAAGGAAGATTTCTAATGAAAAACATGTAAAAATATGTAAAACAAATTGTACAGTTCCTTACTAAATATTACCTTTCTTCTAAAATGATTTCCCTTCTTTATATTATTAGTTTAATTTCCTTGATTTAGAGAGTTTGCTGTTATAAGCTTTCAGTGCCGGGTCTGTAAAATAAGACAGTCACCTTTCCACTTTTCTCACATTTTTGTCTATATTTAGACCACTTTGCCATAAGTACATTTCTTTTCTTTCTTTCTTTTCTTTTTTTTTTTAACTGGAGGAAAATTGCTTTGCAATGTTGTGTTGGTCTGAAATGGATAGCTGGTGAGAAGTTGCTATATAACACAGGGAGCCCAGCTTGGTACTCTGTGCTGACCTAGAAGGGTGGGATGGGGCAGGGAGGGAGGCTCAAGAGGAAAGGAAATGAAAGTGTTGATCGCTCAGTGGTGGCTGACTCTGTGTGACCCCGTGGACTATAGCCTGCCAGGCTCCTCTGTCCATGGTGATTCTCCAGGCTACAATACTGGACTGAGTAACCATGCCCTCCTCCAGGGGATCTTCCCGACCCAGGAATTAAACCTGGGTCTCCTGAATTGCAGGCAGATTCTTTACTGTTTGAGCCACCAGGGAAGTCCCCCAAGAGGGAAGGGACATATATATAATAATTATGGCTGATTTGTGTTGTTGTACAGCATATCTTTAATCCCTCACTCAAATCAACAGCTCTCTATTTTTTGAAATTGTCTTTTGTGAATCTAATTACAATAAGAAGTAGTAATGAAACAGGTCATTTGAACTGTTTGAACAATTTCCCAAATGCTTCTTCTGGATGAACTAGCCCCAGAAGGACCCTCTCAACTTCCAAAGATAGTGCTGCTGTCTCAAGGAACCGATCAGCAGGCCTCTCATGGGTAACAGCTGTTCCTGGGAGACACGCTTCCAGGAGAACTCAAGTCTCTGTGAGACACCCTGAGTCAGGTTTAGGGCCAGCAATAGAAGCCTGGACTGTCTTCTGTTGCTCCCTCTATAAAGCTATGTGATCTGGCCTCTCACAAAGAGAATTCTAGAGCAGGTTTGATGAGAGTGAGAAGGCAGGTTTTCTTAAAACCTGCTTTAAAGGACTCTGTGTGCAGAGTCGCTTTAGTTGAATGCTGTCGCTTCAGTTGTTTCCGACTCTGCGACCCCGTGGACTGCAGCCCGCCAGGCTTTTCTGTCCATGGGACTCTCCAGGCAAGAATACTGGAGTGGGTTGCCATGCCCTCCTCCAGGGAATCTTCCCGACCCAGGGGTCAAACCTGCATCTCTTACGTATCTATCACTGGTAGGTGGGCTCCTTACTACTGGGAAGCCCTATACAGGGCTCTATGCATTAACATTTGGAACTAGGATAAAACTAGTTTTTATTTTAAATGCATTAAACTCTAAACTATTTCTAGGTTCAGATAATGATAACATTCATACCAGTCTTCTCTTTTCAAGAGTCAGATTCTTTGTTATTTCATTATAGACCAGAATACAAACTGTCAAAACACGTGAGGCTTGGTCAACTTTAATTTTAAGACTAGGCCCATAGGTTTTTCACATAAAAACAAACAGGCTTTTGAATTCTAAAATTATATGTCAGTGTTTAATAGCCAATTTATTTTGGCTGCCTCTGAGTGGGGTTGAAAATTGTGCAGAGCTATCTCTTTGGGGATAAATAATATAAAGATAAGTCTAAGAAAATGAAAACTTCTGCTAAGGTCCCTTAGGCAACTCACAGATTCTGCATGTGGTTTGGGGAGCTTGAAAGAAAGCAAATGGTAAATATATTAAAAAGAAAATTAACTTTATTAGTTCAATTAATAAATGCTTTCAACCAGAGGAGTTGAAACAAAATTTGTTTTCTAGTTAACCTCAACTTGACAGAAAATTAGTTTCACTATATCTCATCCTTTATTCCAATTCTGATAAATAGAAATTGTACATTAATGTATGAGTGTGTGCATATATTGTGTATGCTGTGTGTATGTGTATGTGAAGATACGTTTTTTGCTTTTGCTAAAGGTGATTTTACCCAAGATGGAAATCAATGTTTTTAAAATTATGAGATTGTGGTTCTTATATAAAAAAAAAGATCTGTGTGGTTTTGAAGTTCAAATGGATGATTATTAATCTTTAGTTTTGACTCTAAATGCCAGGATGATTTGCATAGAAGGCCATTTGATTAGTTGATATTTAAAATTGAAATATAAGCCAAGTTGAGTGGTTTTCTGAAAGTTTATTCATACTTAAGAGACTTTTTCCAGGGTTTGATCCTGAGAGTTTCTGTATAATTCTGATATTATTAATTGTCTAGTATGTTTGTTTGAGAATTTTATAGATGTGCTTTTAATAACTTAGGTCAGCCATATGACAATCCAGAAATACTCCCTGTCCCCAAAATTATGAAACCTGAGGCCAATTTTGTCTTATTCACAACATTGTCTCGGGTATATGAACATGACGTATTAAATATTCAGCAAATGGATTTCCTGAACATAGAGATGCAATTAAGGGTAGAGCCAAGGTCATCTAGATTAAAATATGATTAATTGACATGAGAACAATACCTTTATTAGTTCAGAAAGAAATCTATAAATGTCCCAGTTGTATGAATGGAAAAAAAATATTGTGACATCCCAAAGAAAGCAAAATTATATTTTCTTCTAGTCACGTTTCAGTTAATTGAATACAGAATAGATCATTGTTCAGTCAGTATCTCCTCTTCGATTCAGAAATGTCTGTATGTTCTTACTGTGTGATGCCAGTGTCACAGTTCCCACTCCAAGCCAAGTGGGGAAAGGACACAGCGTATCTGGGATTTCCGCGGTCGGTGTTGGGGGGCGAGGCTCAGGAGAGCTGAAGACCCACCAGGGCCGTGTTGACTGTGCACAGGAGCTTAGTCCTCACCCAGGGAGGGTGAACGGGGTGTCTGTTACTCAGTATTATCTGCATATCCGTGTCAGTATAACCTGAGAATGGAAGAGCTCTCTACGGAGGCTGAAGCATGAGATAGAAGAGGGCAGATGCTGGAACAGATACGGAAGACACCATTGCTAAAGGGCGGAGCAGAGGAAGAGAACCAGGGGCGGAAATGGAGACAGCTTTTCCAGCAGGGAAGGCCATGCTCGTGCTGAGTCTTGGCCAGGGTGACCTCTGTGGGTCAGCCTGGGAGGGAGCCAGACAAGACAGAGGGCCACCAGCTGAACTAGAATATCAGACAAAGCAGAAAAACCGTCTTGGTGCTTTTTACTAAGACAACTAAGAAAGGCCTGTGATATTTAGTTCATCATCTATAACTTCACTAAAGCTATTTTAAAAAAATGATTTATTAATCAACTTTTATACCACTAAAGTAATAAATGCTTATTATTAAGAATGAAATATATTAAAACGTAGAAACATTTTAAAAAGAAAAAGGAATTTCTAACTCCTTATAATCTAATTGAAATGGAGTAATTGAGTTTGGTGAACTTCTTTCCATTGTATTTTAATATAGCTTGCTTGAGTTTGTTTTGGGTGATATGGTTGATGACAAAGGCTAGGTTCGTTTCTTTTTTATTTGGTAAGAATGTCGCCATCTTTTCCATATGTTTCACAGGCACATTTTTAGTACAAGTGTTGAATGGGACAAATAAACACAAGTTTTGAGGAAAAAAAAAGAATCTGGGGTTCTACTTTAATTGAATGTCCTATGGAAAAAATGCTAAAATAGAGTATACTGTGTCTAAAATGATTATCTAGCTCCTAACTCTTAACTTCCCTGAAGTTTGGAGGCATCTTTATGAGTAACTTTGCTCTGATGAGCTGGAAAACTTCCCGGGGGAGGTACTTGATCTGGTCTTCAAATCCCTTTGTTCTCTGAGCTGCTTTCTTCTGGAGTAGAATAGAGTCTCCTCAGTTCAGTTCAGTCTCTCAGTCATGTCTGACTCTTTGGCAACCCCATGGACTGCAGCATGACAGGCCTCCCTGTCCATCACCAACTCCTGGGGTTTACACAAACTCATGTCCATTGAGTCGGTGATGCCATCTGACCATCTCATCCTCTGTCGTCCCCTTCTCCTGTCTTCAATCTTTCCCAGCATCAGGGTCTTTTCAAATGAGTCAGCTCATTGGTGCTTTTGAACTGTGGTGTTGGAGAAGACTCTTGAGAGTCCCTTGGACTACAAGGAGATCCAACCAGTCCATCCTAAAGGAGATCAGTCCTGAGTGTTCATTGGAAAGACTGATGTTGAAGCTGAAACTCCAATCCTTTGGCCACCTGATGTGAAGAGCTGACTCATTTGAAAAGAGTCTCCTACTGACCAAGTTTTCTTATCTCTGAACTCTCCCTGAAGTCTTTTCTTCCAAATAATGGAAACAATCCCTGGACAGGGTGCTTTCCCAGTTGCAGATGACAGGATATGTACCTATAGCATGTTAGACTTGAAGCCCTATCTCGTCAGGACATGTGTTCCACTTAGAGTCTGGTTGTCTACATGGGAAGTACAGATATGCATGAAAAAGGTCACGGGAGGGAGAGAGGGTGGGGGTGGATGTTTCACTTCTGCATTCCTTTTTCTTTCTCCAAAGGTTAGACTGTCCATTTTTTACAGCTGACTATTGTTTTCAATGTCTAAACATTTCCCATTAAAAAAAAATAAAAACAAAAAGATTGTTTAGCAGTTATAGAACAGTCATCTTCAAGCACATAAGCAGAGCTGTCTCCTCTGAATCATGCCTTGATGCGTGCACTCCGATTTTTCGTCAGTCTCCTGAGCATTCTGCTTCCTGTTCTGAGCAGCACAGTTGCTCCTGGCCACAACAAACTCTCCCTGCTTTGAGTTCACTCCCACTGCCTCTAGCCCGTTTCCAGATAAATTTTTGGTCACTTGGACTGTGATGGAACACTACTGACTCAGTTCCCAGCCTCTATTTTTTTTTTTTTTAAAACCTGTTATCACCACCCCTGCTTCTTTAATCATTCAAAGCATTAGGTAGATGCGTCAGATTTGTTTTCTATATACATATTAACAACAAAAGATCCCCTGGAGGAGGAAATGGCAACCCACTCCAGTATTCTTGCCTGGAGAATCCCATGGACAGAGGATCCTGGCAGGCCACAGTCCATAGGGTCACAAAGAGTTGAACACAACTGAGCGGCCAACACTATATGTAAACAAACAAATAAAGCCCTCATGTTATACTCAGGGACTTCCAAGTTCCTCACAAATTCCTTTCAGGTCCTCCTATAAGGCTGGTTCTACATCTTTCTATTTCATCCAGGGATGGTCTCACTTTCTTATCTGCCTTTTATTCATTCACATCCTCTGTTAATCTATTCTCTCAAATCCAACTGGGAAAGCACCCTGTCCAGGGATTGTTTCCATTATTTGGAAGAAAAGACTTCAGGGAGAGTTCAGAGATAAGAAAACTTGGTCAGTAGGAGACTCTTTTCAAATGAGTCAGCTCTTCACATCAGGTGGCCAAAGGATTGGAGTTTCAGCTTCAAAATCAGTCTTTCCAATGAACACTCAGGATCTCATCTGTTTGTCCACGTGTAGCCCTAATACCTACTATTCTACAACCCTTCGCTATTAGTCCTTTCCTGGAAAGTGTCTTTCAGTCTCTGGTGTTTTGTAAGTCTATGCTCTTCATTGGTTATGACCTGACATGCTCTTTTGAATTATAGTTGTTGGTAGGCATCTCATAAATTTTCAAGATGCCTAGTGCTTTAACCAGAGAAATGTAATTTTGTTTGGATCAAAATCCAAATTAAGACATGAATGTGGAATTATTAGCTGTCATTTTTCTTTGAACACTGTGCTAATTTTAGAGATAATGCTTACTTTCCTTTTGATCATATATTTATGTTTCTCCTTTCTTAAATTGTCTGTATTTCATTATATTCAAAGATAACAAAATAGCTCATATTTTTATACAGTGAACTCAAAAATTAAACTTTTCATTTAAAAATGTCCTGTTTTACCAAAGGCTCTTTCATCAATTAACTCCCAAGTATTTATGTCATAAGTATTTTTTTCTTCCTTCATATCTTACTTCAGGTGCATTTATATCTGAATCTTGGTATACTTATTGGATTATAAGGAGATCTTAGTACTCTCCATGGTTTATTATGAACTTCTAATTAGTAATGAGTGGCGTGGGCACATTCTGTTGAGTGAAATTTGCCTGAGTGTTAACAGTACACAATGACATTCTATAGAACACAGAGAGGCTGTGAGTCTTTGGGGGTACATAATGATTTAGAAGAAGTACTTACTATAATTCCCAGAGCTATTACACCCAAGCTACAGAAAACGGTGGAGAGCTGGTATTTGTCTGCAAGACCTTGACATAATGAGCCTCTTCTTAAAGCTTCAGGTGAAAAATATGGGACAGAAAGAGTCTGCATATGGCTGTCTGTGTAATTTAATACACTTACTTGAACAAATAGTGAAATTAGCATTTATGAAAGTTGACGTTAGTTATGGGATTCTTAACAAATGTACAAATATAATAACATTTCACATGGTAGTAAAGGATGTTTTATTTTAATATATTTTGAAAGTGCTTCTTGGGTATATATGTTGAAAAAAGGCTATAAATGCAATTAAATAATATGCCATTAGCTAAACTAGCTACTTAGAATTACAGTCATTTCTCCCTGAAGAAAAATGTGTCAGAATTTTATTTTCACTACAAATGAATACAATAAAGTGAGCATTAAATCAATATATATTCTTTGTAAACAAAAGTATTATTTTTAGTCCATCTTATATGTGAGTGTTAAAGTGAATATTAAATCAATATGTATTCTTTGTAAACAGAAGTATTAAGATTTTTTTTGTCTATCTTATATGTGAGTGTTTAAAGATAGTAACAGGTAAAAGTTAAATCCAAACATATTTTTAAATAGGGGACTTTTGATAATGAAATTAAATCTATCTGTACAGAAAAAAATATAATCTATGCAGTTCATTAAATTTTCTCAACTTGTCATGAAATTAGAGATCTATTTTGTTAAAAGAAAGAAAATAGAGACTATTTTAAGTATTACTGGGCTTCGCTTGTGGTTCAGCTTGTAAAGAATCTGCCTGCAATGCAGGAGACCTGGGTTCGATCCCTGGGTTGGGAAGATCCCCTGGAGAAGGGAAAGGCTACCCACTCCAGTGTTCTGTCCTGGAGAACTCCATGAACTGTATAGTCCATGGGGTCGCAAAGAGTTGGACACGACTGAGCGACTTTCACTTCACTAAGTGTTACTATCTAAAATCTTAACCTCTGAATCTCTACTTTGGAATTATGTTGGTAATACTAATCCAATCTTCCTGGTAGCCACAATTAATGTGATGTTATATGAAATGATATGAAATGAATGATGGTTTTCTGTGTGTTACTTCCATGAATTGAAATAGGCTCTGATGTTCTCATCACATGAAAATAAGTGAATTAGAAAGAGCTCTTTATTAAAAAAGAAATAGGTTATGTAAGTGGTGTGTTTTCCTTTTCTTGACTGTCTGAAACACCCATCACTCAGCCTCTCTCACCAGACTGTGTGATCCTTGAGGCACAGGTCCTACAGCACCTGTCCTTCTGCCACTAGTGTGTGAGGGGTTCGAGGATTTGCGGGCCAATCAGGGAAGACAGTGAGCCCACCAGGGGGCAGTAGCACACGGGAGCTTCGTTGAATGCTTCTTTGCTTTACAGGAGAGGGGTGTCCCTCACTGCATGAGACTGTCCAGAGGCGTCCAGAGGGGAGGAAGGCTTGGGAACTCCTAAAGAAGAGGGGCTGGGCAGGGCCTTAGGTGCCCAGGTGATGTCACCCAGCATCATGGTGAACCCTCTGGTCAGAGCTCTGAATGACAGCAGTGCTTTTCTTATCTATGTCTAGCAGATGCTGGCACAGTTTTTCAAAGTATGCAAAAAATTTAAGCTTGGTGAAAGCAGGTTTTTGAGCTAAGATATCTTATCCTGGTGTGAAGAAATACGTAACCTAGGGGCCAATACACAGATACCATCTCCATCTCATTTATACAACACAGTGCCTGGCACAATGCATGGAAAATGGAAGGACCAGATAGATATCTGATGAAAATACGCAAATCCTTTTGTACCATGAAATAATTGTGTGAGCCTCTAATCACAATCCAGTTTTATTTAATTTATGGAAGATAAACTGTTTCAAATTTATAGCCTCTGTTCTCAGTGAATTTATGGTCAAGTTAGAGGAAAATGGCTAATATACCTGTACTTTATATAAAGCATGCATGCATGCGTGGTAAGTTGCTTCAGCCGTGTCCAACTCTTTGAGACCTTATGGACTGCAGCCCACCAGGCTCCTCTGTCTGTGGGGATTCTCCAGGCAAGAATACTGCAGTGGGTTGCCATGCCCTCCTCCAGGGGATCTTCCTGACCCAGACCTGAGTCTCTTGTGTCTCCTGGATTGGCAGGCGGGTTCTTTACCACTAGCGCCACCTGGGAAGCCTGAACTATCTTGGTGCCATCTCTGAATATTGATTAGATTTTCTTCTTCCTATGTTGTTTAATTTTGTTTATATTCTTCACATTGCGAATGATACAGTAAAAGATTTTTGATGATGTCATGTGTTTCTTAAGAGTACTGGTATTTTATTTTCACTTTCAGATAACGAATCTAGAGCTGCGGTCGCACAGAGTCGGACACGACTGAAATGACTTAGCAGCAGAGCTACACAATTGCATTGCCAAGTATTGTTTGTTCTGAGCAAAGCAGGTTGCATTATTACACCCAATTAACAAGACTCTAGAAATTATTACAGGAGCAAAATAATTTGCCTAAGTCACAAACTTAGCACAAACAGAGTTGGGATATGAACCCAAATATAATCTTCAATTATTCTCTATAGGTGAGTCCCACAGGAAGGGGCAATTAATCACCAGGAACAGAAAAGTACAAAAGTCAGCTAATAAAAATGGAGCTATGCTCTGTGTAGTCTCTTCCTAATAATCAAAAATGATGGCTGCGTTTATTTATGTGTGCATGCGTGCATTATTGTATGCTCTCAACCTGAGGGAGGATTTGAGCCCCATGTCTCTCATGAAAAATATTTTGGGTGAATTTCTGCACTGTACTTGTCATGAATTTCCATTGTCACTGAGAAAAGGAGGTAATTGGATGAGATAAGAACTTTTCCCAGATTGTTGGTTTCAAGACTCCAAGAAACCAAAAACAACTTTGATAATTGAAAAAAGGAGCCTCCATAGATTGGAGTACAGATCCTTTTGCATTACACCCCCCTCAAAAAAAAAAAAAACTCTATTAACACATTCAATTCCCATTTACAGAGTTTGAATGTTAAGAAGTCATGCCTCTTACTACACAGTTAAATTCAGGCACCTATGGAAGGGGAAAGTGGATGCGACATTTTTCAGTAGTTATTTTGTGCAAAGCACAGTGATAGGCAGTTCACATATTATGGTTTTATTCATAATCTGTAAACCTCTCGAGGTGTCTATTAATGTTATTTTCACTTTGCAGATCAGAGACCTGAAAATCAGAAAACTGTCTAATATCAGACTGCTAGACGTGAATATTATGACATTTCATAAACGTTTCTGTGATAAATTGGTCATTATTTGTAAAAACTAGGAAAATATTTTAATCACATCTTTGAAATGTATAATTCTCAATGTTATATACCTTGGTGAGAAAACGATCTGTCTCAGACTTATGAACAGAGGAGTAGATCATCGAATCTGTATTTAAATTTGATTCAGATGGAAAACAGCCCAGAATATCTGTGCCTGTTCATCCTTTGGGTTCGGTTGAGTTCAGCAAACATTTTAAGTATCTAGCATGTACAAATCATTCATTTGTTATTCTATTAGCAAAACTTAGTGTGTACCTACAGAATTCCATAGTGGAGATGCATTCACGAATGATACCTTTAATATCTAACACTGACAAGTGACTAATATATGTAAAAAGTAATACGTATTAAAATGATCTGTAAATAAGCATGAAGAAGAAAATAGCACAGCAGGAAAAAAAGGTGAGAAAAGGATGTCAACAAGTAATTTACCCAAATAGAGAAAAGCATAGTAATGAAACTCAAAATTATTTGTTATGAGGTTAGAGCAAAATTCCCTGGTGGTTCAGACAGTAAAAGCATCTGCCTACAATGCGGGAGACCCAGGTTCGATCCCTGGGTGGGGAAGATCTCCTGGAGAAGGAAATAGCAACCCCCTCCAGTACTCTTGCCTGGAAAATCCCATGGACCGAGGAGCCTGGTAGGCTACAATCCATGGGGTTGCAAAGAGTCAGACAGGACTGAGTAACTTCACTTTCACTTTCTAGAGCAAAATTAAACAGAAGTACTCTCGCTCTCTATCCGCTGACCTGGCGGAAACCGCAAAGCTGGATCACGTCGAGTGTTGGAGAGGATTTGGTAACGCTGACCTGTCTGCCTGACTGCCTCTGGATAGCTTCCCCCCGCACATAAACTGTGTCCAGATGTCCCCACTGCCAAACAATGGATGATGTACGTAAAACATGCTCAGAAGAGTTGCTTTAGAATTTATGCACATCATCCTTTGATTGGAATTTGAGGCATGTGGATGTAACTCTGTCCATGGAATTCTCCAGGCAAGAATACTGAAGTGGGTAGCCATTCCTTTCTTCAGGGGATCTTCCCAACCCAAGGATGAAACTTGGGTCTCTTGTATTGCAGGCAGATTCTTTACCATCTGAGGGCAGCCCAGTTAAGACTGACTCGACTTCTAATCCTGATGACTTGATTTTGTGTGTGTGTGTTTTCACTGGGAGATGACATTTGTAAGAACTTTATCTGTTGGCAGTTCTCTGAAGCCAGGACTGTAGGTATATTCAGCTGGGACTATTTACATTTAGAGTCATGACTGTGTTTTCTTGTCTGTCTCTCCAGTTTTGGGAGCAGTGGTTTGTCCTGTGCCTTCCTCCTTTTTGTAGATACAAGTAGAGCTGTCGATTTTTCGGTCTGTTCAGCTTTTTACTTATTAGGTTGGAATGGTGACTTCTAAGCTCCTTAAATGCAGAAGTGGAAACCCTGTCAATTCTTGTCTAGATTATGTTTTTTAATCCTTTAGTAGATTTTAAATTCTTGCTTGGTTTAATGTATTGTATTATAACTGTATCTATGCTTTAAAAAATTACCCTGCTTATGTTGTGTTATCCTTTTAAATTTATGTTTCCATCACTCCTAAGATTTTCTCAGCACATTGTACTGCCGCTCTAATAAATTGTATCTTAGATCCTTTTATTCTTTAATCCACCTCCTGCAGTAACTTTTTTTTTTTTAAATTTCATCTCTGCTTTGTGTGCTACATCCTGAATACATTCTTCAAAATTATCTTTGGTAAATTACTTTTTCTATTTAGCATTTATCTAAACTTTTCTTCACACATTCCTTAGGTTTTTAATTTTAATGACTAAACGGTAGATAAGAAAAAAATTGAGAAATAATATTTGAGGAAGGAACAAGTTCCTTTCAAAACCTGAATAAAGATGTGTTGAGGACAGAGGCTCATTAAAACTTCTAGAATTGAGAAAACTGAGGCATCGTTTTCTTCTTAGATTCTGATTCCCCCTAATGCTAATATTTGGATTTTTATGAATAACTCATTTTACTTTTTTGTAAACAATTTCTGTTAATTCTCACATATGGAAATTTGTTTCCTGTTGTGCTTTATCAGCTTTCATTGTTAACTAATATTTGGTACCATTTATCTGTGAAAATCCTGAGGAGTTTTCCCTATGGATGAGATTCCCTATGAGAAACTTCCAGAGGGCATCCCAGGTGGCATAGCAGTAAAGAATCTGCCTGCCAGTGCAGGAGATGCAGGAGACGTGAGTTCGATCCCTGGGTCAGGAAGATCTCCTGGAGGAGGAAATGGCCACCCACTCCAGTATTCTTGCCTGGGAAATCCCATGAACAGAGGAGCCTGGTGGGCTACAGTCCATAGGGTCACAAAGAGTGATTGAGCACACAGGTATGAAAAGCTACCCAGCATGAGCAGTTATGGTCTGTGTTATTTTCTCAGAAAAAGATTTTTCCAGACCACACTCCAGTACACGCTATACCCAAAGACCCATGTGAGAACAAGATTTTTTTAATATTAAAAAAATTTTTTTCTAATGTTTCTGGACCAAGACAGCATATCTCTCACACCCTTTGGCTACTGAGTATCCTTCCTCTGTCTTCCAAGTCTTCTCCTGACGTAGAGTTCCTTCAGGTCCGAATTTCTGTGAAATTCAAGATATGGAACATGGATGGGCCCACGTCTTGCCCCCGATCCATGGCCTGAGCATTCTTTCCTGAGTCTCAGCCAGTAGCTTCAGCAAAGTCCTTCCTCATGGCCTTTCTAACAGCAGCTTGGTCCAGCACACTGATATCCCATGTCTGTTTTCGTTTTTAGACTGTAAGGGTTTTTTAAAATTTCTTTTGAGTTTAATTATTTATTTAAAAGCACATTTGTTGACTTAACTCATGTTTCAAGAGTTAAACCTTTTGACCATTATATACTTTTATACTGCTAAAAACATGTCCCTATAATTTCTTTAAAGTAGAAAATTAATAGTGTTGGAAAATACTATGATAATAATTGGAAATGTTGTAACCACTCTCTAGTTATTATGCTTTCTGACTTCATTAGTTACACGTATATGGTAATTATCTGAATATATCACAAATATAGTAAGACCAGTCTTGCTTTCACCCTTAACTTTAAAGAATATAGCGTACTAAGTAGCTTCAGTCCTGTCTGACTCCTTGTGACCCCATGGACTGTAGCCCACCAGGCTCCTCTGTCCGTGGGATGCTCCTGGCAAGAACCCTGGAGTGGGTTGCCATGCCCTCCTCCAGGGGGTCTTCCCGACCCAGGGATGGAAGCTGCACCTCTCATGTCTGCTGCGTTGGCAGGCAGGTTCTTTACCTCTGGTGCCAGCTGGGAAGCCCCCAAAATGTAGTATGCACCCTACCATTTTCCCTGTTAGAATTTCCTTTTGAGCTCTGGACTGTCTCCAGGAAAGGACAGGAAGGTTAGGCACGGAATGTCTTTTTCTTGACTCCAATACCAGGAAGTTCTTCAGTTTTGACCACAAACATGAGAAAAGTAAGATTTTTTAAAAAGTTTATTTCAATACAATTTCAGAACCAACCTTGAATATCAGCAGATGGTGCCACAAGTCCAACATAGAACTTTTAGACATAAACACAGTTATTTTATTGTCTCTTTGTTTAAAAAATATGTTCACAGTCTGGTTTCATTAGTGTTTTTATTGTTTAATGGTAACCAGAAAATGTGAGGGCTTTTTTTTCCCCTGATATTTTATTTTATATTGCACAACTTAGGATGACTTGATCAAATTCTAATTTTCAAAAGATCTGGTTATATAATAGAAACATTGATGGGAAATTGTGCTAAAGAGGAAGCATTCTGTTTTCATTATTTAACTTGGTATAGATTTAGCAAGCACAGAGTTGGTTTTGAAGAAGAATCTACTCAAGAAATTGTAATTTTCTTTTCATGAACAATTCAGCTAGATAAAAACTGACATTTTCAAATAAATAAGTTTATTACCATTTTTAGTGTTGGTGTAATTTTATGTTTTCCTTCTCTTGCCAGTCATGAGTCTCCATTTTTGTTTTATTTTTTTTTCCCTCTATGACCATCTCTGCTTGATAAAAACTGACATCTCTGAAATGAGTCACAATATATTTGCTATATTTAGACTTTGCCCAATTTTATATTTTCATTTCTAACAAGCCTGTCTGTGTATAAATTCATTCATGTTATAGCATTTTCTAGAAGTGGAGAGTTCTTTAATTGTTTATTAGTTTAATAAATGCTAATTCAACTTGTTGTCCAAATTCTAAAATAGTTATGAAAAATAAATCTAAAGTAATATGTAAGAAATCAACCCTAAATTATCTCTGGTATGGTAATAGTTTTGATTAAATCCCATAGGATTATTTAAAAATATTTCAATATATAAATACGCATGAAAAATAATTTAAAGGAAATTATATGAGTTCAATTTATAGAAGTAAACACAATTTTCTCCAGTCTCCTTAAAATGTACATGTAAATATTGATGTCATCATAGTTGGTATAGAGTCATTTTATAAGCCTTTACATAAATATCGTCCAGCTCTTTTCTATTTTTAACACAGATTTTGCCTTTTTAAATCCCTTCCTTGCGTCTTGTTGGTATTGATTGAAAGAGGCATACTCACAGGTCTTTGTCCTTGACTTTCCCTCACCATTGCCCATATTCTGTCACAGTGAAAGCCAAGAGGCAAAAATGAGTAAATTTGAAATTACTATGTTCATGTTTATAGATGTCAGATTGGATGATCCCAAAGGAAGCAGAAGTCAATGTGTGACAGCCAAGATAGAAAACATTTGCCCCAGCCTGCCTGTCTCCACATCAGAAGAGGGAAAAACACCACTCAAGAAACCTGTCAACAGCGATGGCTATCTCAGCTCTTAAGGCTTTCTCAGGGCTGCCCTGGGTCACAGCATCACTGCTCTCCTTGGAATTTAGATAGCTGTGATTTCTCTAAAACTCACCATAATGTCCTTTACATTCTCATGTTGTGTTTATTATGACCAATTTTTTAAATCTCTTGTCAAAAGTAAGTAGGTGGATTTTTAAATTAATTAATTTATTTTAGTTGGAGGCTAATGACTTTACAATATTCTAGTGGTTTAAGATGAGCTCATGTAGCTTTTATTTTGTGATGGGAAAAATAATATCCCTTTGGACTTCTCTGGTGGTCCAGTGGCTAATACTCTGCACTCCAAATGCAGGGGGTGCAAATTCCATCACTGGTCAGGGAGCTAGATCCCACATGCCACAGCTAAGCTGGAGGATTCTGCTTGCCACAACTAAAGATCCAGTATGCTGCAACTAAGACCCAGTGCAATAAGATAAATAAAGAAAAATAAATAAAAGAATAACCCTGAAATCTGAGGGGCTTATAAAACAAAGGTTTTTCTCACTTTTTCTTCCTTTCTGATTCATGTCAGAGGCACACAAATCGAGATAAGATTTTCTTGTTGGATGTAGAATTTTAGAGTCTCTCCTATTTCAACACTAGGATGCAAGGTCTTTCACTCAAGGGGACAGGAGAGACTGTAGCACAAATGTATCAGTTCTATCCCAAATCCATCATACAGAACTGGTGTCCTGACACTGGTCATTTGGAACAAGAATGGAGACTATCAACCCTCCCATGTGCTCAGTGGAGAAGAGCGTAAGACCTGGGCAAGCTTTAGAACGTCTAATAAGTAGGAATGATTGACTATTTGCTTTGACTTGCGCTGCATTTTCTGTTGATGGGTGGGGCTGTGTTCCCTCTGTGTTGTTTGGCCCGAGGTTAAGCTGCCGGCCGACGCCTCCACCTGAGACTCCTGGACACTCATGGTCAAGTTTGACTCGTTCTCTGGTGGGGACACTGCTCCTTTCTCATGACTCCTGGTTTGCACAAGGTTTTGTTTGTGCCCTCCAAGAGTCTGTTTTCCCAGTCATGTGGAAGTTCTCTAATCCAGTCCCACTGGCCTCCAAAGTCAAATTCCCTGGGGGTTCTCATCTGCTCAGCAGCGCTATGCTGGGGCTAATGGCGACCTCCTCTAAGGGGGCTTATGCACATGCTGCGAAACCCAGGTATGCTGCAGTCAGAGCCTCTGTCCCCATGGGAGGCCACTGCTGACCCATTTCTCCACAGGAGACACTTAAACACTCAAGGCTAGTCTGGCTCAGACTCCGTGGGGCCTCTGGGTCCTGGTATATATGGGCACAATAAAGGATAGAAATGATACGGACCTAAGAGAAGCAGAAGATATTAAGAAAAAGTGGCAGAAATACACAGAAGAACTATACAAAAACGATCCTCAAGACCCAGATAACCATGATGGGTGAACACTCACCTAGGGCCAGATATCCTGGAGTCCAAAGTCAAGTGGGCCTTAGGAAGCATCACTACAAACAAAGCTAGTGAAGGTGATGGAATTTCAGTTGAGCTATTTCAAATACTAAAAGTTGATGCTGTGAAAGTGCTGCACTCAATATGCCAACAAATTTGGAAAACTCAGCAATGGCCACAGGACTGGAAAAGGTCAGTTTTCATTCCAATCCCAAAGAAAGGCAATGCCAAAGCATCTCTAACTACTACACACTAGCACTCATCTCACACACTCGCAAAGTAATGCTCAAAATTCTCCAAGACAGGCTTCAACAGTATGTGAACTGTGAACTTCCAGATGTCCAAGTTGGATTTAGAAAAGGCAGAGGAACAAGAGATCAAACTACCAACATCTGCTGGATCATTGATAAAGCAAGAGAGTTCCAGAAAAACATCTGCTTCTGCTTAGTTCACTATGCCAAAGCCTTTTACTGTGCAGATCGCAACAAACTGGAAAATTCTTCAAGAGATGGGAATACCAGACCGTCTGACCTGTCTCCTGAGAAATCTGTATGCAGGTCAAGAAGCAATGGTTAGAAATGGACATGAAACAACACACTCTTTCCAAATTGGGAAAGGAGTATGTCAAGGCTGTGTATTGTCACCTTGTTTATATAGCTTGCATTTAACTTATATACTTTGCAGAGTACATCGTGTGAAATACTGGGCTGGATGAAGCACAGGTTGAAATCAAGATTGCTGGGAGAAATATCAATAACCTCAGATATGCAGATGACACCACCCTTATGGCAGAAAGTGAAGAGGAACTGAGTAGCCTCTTGTTGAAAGTCAAGGAGGAAAGTGAAAAGGCTGGTTTAAAACTCAGCATTCAGAGTACTAAGATCATGCATCTGGTCTCATCAGTTTGTGCCAAATAGATGGGGAAACATTGAAAACAGTGGCAGACTTTATTTTCTTGGGCTCCAAAATCACCACAGATGGAGACTGAGGCCCTGAAATTAAAAGACACTTGCTCCTTGGAAGAAAAGCTATGACAAACCTAGACAGCGTATTAAAAAGCAGAGACATTACTTTGCTGACAAAGATCCATCTAGTCAAAGCTATGGTTTTTCTAGTAGTCATGTATACATGTGAGTGGCCATAAAGAAATCTGAGCACTGAAGAATTTATGCTTTTGAACTGTGGTGTTTGAGAAGACTTGAGAGCCCCAGACTGCAAGGAGATCCAACCAGTCCATCCTAAAGGAGATCAGTCCTGGGTGTTCATTGGAAGGACTGATGCTAAAGCTGAAACTCCAATCCTTTGGCCACCTGATACGAAGAACTGACTCATTGGAAAAGACCCTAATGCTGGGAAAGATTGGGGGCAGGAGGAGAAGGGGACAACATAGGACGAGATGGCTGGATGGCATCACTGACTCGATGGACATGAGTTTGAGCAGGCTCCATGGGTTGGTGATGGACAGGGAAGCCTGGTGTACCACAGTCCATGTCACAAAGATTTGGATATGACTGAGTGACTGAACTGAACTAAACTCTGCTGCATTTGGACTAACAGACCACAATGACTTCCTTATCCCCACCTGTTCCATTTATCTTGCTTTCTTTTGTTATTTTAAGATGGCCCAAACCATGTTATTGTTGTTCAGTTGCTCAGTATGTCTGACTCTTTGCAATCCCATGGACTATAGCATACCAGGCTGCCCTGTCCTTCACCATCTCCTGGAGTCTGCTCAAACTCATGTCCGTTTACTCGGTTATGCCATCCAACCATCTCATTCTCTGTCATCCCCTTCTCCTCCTGCCTCCAACCTTTCTCAGCTTAGAGGTCTTA
The DNA here is from genome assembly GCF_016772045.2 of Ovis aries. Lineage (NCBI taxonomy): Eukaryota > Metazoa > Chordata > Mammalia > Artiodactyla > Bovidae > Ovis > Ovis aries. The sequence continues at coordinate 4,677,644 of NC_056079.1, read as the reverse complement.
ATGAGTCAGCTCTTTGCATCAGGTGGCCAAAGTATTGGAGCTTCAGCTCCAGCATCAGTCTTTCCAATGAATATTCAGGATTAATTTCCCTTAGGATGGACTGATTTGATCTCCTTGCAGTTCAAGGGACTCTAAAGCATCTTCTCCAATACCACAGTTCAAAGATCCAAACTGTACTAACCAGAAAACTGAGCAAACACCACTCTCACTGCATGAAAAATGACCAGACAGCAAAAACCTCTCCCTACTACGAGGACTCTCTTCCTCTCTTCAGAGGATGTGACTTTGGACAACAGGATGGACTTCATGGAATATGTCCCATGGCGTAAGTCCAGATGCAGAGTTTGAGATATCGATATGGACTTGTAAAGCTTTACACTGGATACTTATGGAGGATGTGACTTTCCCATGTATCATATCTCTTGATACAAGAGTTGCAGAGATTTATGGATTGGAATAATATTCCATAGGTTCTACTAAATATTATAATGAAAATTATTTTTGAGGGAGAAATAATTGTGATTTCCACAGTAGTAGAAAATGAACATGATGTTGTGATTCTTTCTGTCCATCCATTTATCTGTCAGTCTATCTATCCACCTAATTTACCTATCTATCCATCCACCCATCTATCCATCTGTCCATCCATCTGTCTATCTGTCCATCTATCCACCTACTTTATCTAAAATAGCCAAGTTTGATAAAGCACTAATTCTCACTTATGTCGCCATTCTTATGTTTTGAATACCTTCTGTATACCAAGCTAGTGTTGGGTGCTGAGGATAAGAAAAGGAAGAAAGTGAAGTGGCTCATTCTTGTCTGTCTCTTTGCAACCCCATGGACTATAGCCCACCAGTCTCCTCCATCTGTGGGATTTTTCCAGGCAAGAATACTGGAGTGGGTCGCCATTTCCTTCTCCAGGGGATCTTTCTGACCCAGGGATCAAACTTGGGTCTGCCACACTGCAGGCAGACTCTTTACCACTTGAGCTACCAGGGAAACCCCCTGGTTAGCACCTGCTATACTGTATTAAGCACCTACTGTATACCAAGCTAGTGTTAGGTGCTTAGGATAAAGGGGTATTTAAAAGAGATGGCTTTAGAGATTTTACAATGACTGCTTCATGCAAGAAAAATAAATGTCAGCAGATGAACATCATTACTACAACTTTTAACTTTACAGATATAGAATTTTTCCATTAAGGCAGGAATAGATACCACTGATCTATTTCAAAAGCTGGTCTGGAAAAAGTGGTATTCTCCACATCATCTTTTGGGAACATAAAAATACTAATACTAATAGTAAAGTCAACAAACCATTGCTGTTAAGAATATTTACTTTTCTTGTTTAAAGTGCAATCTCTATGTGCTGCTGATAAGACTAAAGAGATATCATTTTCATACAATAAATTGAAAGACAGCAGTACAAGGGACATAATGTTAACAAGATGACAACAATGACATCAACTTATTGTTGTTCCAGAGGCAGACTCATTTTTCTGTATGTGATTTATTAAGATTTCCCTGGAAATTCCGGTGAAGAAAATACCTAATAAAGAAAATGGGAGGAAACAAAGATGAGAATTAACAGTGCTTAAAATTTCTATGTTCATGCTGACATTGCCACTTCAAGTGTTTCATTTCATCTACGATGAGAGCACATTTGCTGAGCTGTTCCATTTTTAGACTACAGTTAACCCTTGAGCAATACGGGGGTTAGGGAGGCTGACCCTCTGTGCAGTTGAAACTCCCTATATAATTTTACTTGGCTCTTCCTACCCGTGGTTCCTTAGTATTTACAATTCTTCTGCATCAGTGAATTCAACCAAGTATGGATTGTATAGCATTGCTGTGTTTACTACTGAAAAAATTGTGTGTAAGGGAAGCAGCCAGCTCAAGCCTGTGTTGTTCAGGGTGAAATATATTTTAAGGCACTATTTTCTACAGTGTCCTTTGATACTGTTCAGTTAAGCTGTTGTTTAAATGTTGTCATCTATTTCCTCCTCCCTTCCCAATCCCACATTTTTCTTTTCTTTTTAACCTTTGACATGCTGAGTTTACCTTCAAGCATGTACTTCCAGGTGATTTCTTTATCTCTTTTTTAATCACCGCCCAACACTAGCTGTAAGTAAGGGAAAAAAAGAAAAAGCCAGTTTTCTTCCTAGGAACTGTGCAGGACCATAATACATCTAATATTTCACTGAAGTGGCATATAATTATGAGACATTTGCAAAGAAAAGAAAGTCATTGAATAAATACAACACTGTGAGGTTTCTGTCTAAATTTTCTCATTAGCTTCTCATTTTCACATGCACTGTAATTCTCATCATTTTTATTTTTTCAATTTCTGGTCTTGATGGTAGTATTTTTGCCTTTAACACATTTCTTTGATACTGGAAAGTGTTACTAAAGATTTTAATTTTTAGGTCATTTCTTTTTTAATATATGAATACACTAAGCCAGGCAACCCAAGAAATAGAATAGTAAATTGTAGTTAGCATTTACAAATACAGAATATATTTTAAGGCCTTGGGTATTCTAAATTAAATCAGTAGCAACCGATTTGGAAAAAAATATGTATATAGCAAAACTCCAAATCTACAGTGTATAAGAATCTGTAACACAAAACAAGCTAAAGAGCTAATAGATTCTGCAAAGTTTCAGGGTACAAGATCAATGTACAAAACTCAGTTGTGTTTCTGAACCCCACCAATGAACAATCCAAAGAAGAAATAAAGAAAACAATTCTATTTAAAAAATATAATAATTAGAATGAGAAGTGTGAAGCCAGATTTCTTAAGTTCAAGACCCAAGGCCACTACCCACTGAGGATTGGTCTTTATCTTTCACAAGAGGCAACTTTACTGCTAAAGTTCAGTGTGTGTGTGTACGTATCTGTGTGTTTTAAAAGGATAAATAAGGATGTCAATTATCATGTTCTACTTCAGATTTTCAGAAGACAGTTCTCTGTCAGTAAGAAGAATCCAACAATTTTGCAACTTTTTTCAAAAGTTTTAAGTGAAAAAAATCCTATAGTTTTATATGTATAAAAATCAGAAGCATTTTTTCATTTAAAACAGTACTCTTGCTGTTCTTTATCCTTATTTCCTTTACATATTCTTTAACATATCTGCAAGTAAATTCCAGGTGTGGTTAGCTCAACCTGCACAGGATATTTATTCCCATTGCAACTCCGTGGACTGTAGCCTGACAGGCTCCTTTGTCCATGGGGATACTCCAAGCAAGAATTCTATGCTGGGTTGCCACTCTCTCCTCCAGGGGAGTTTTCCATGCAGGAATTGAACCCAGGTCTCCTGCATTCCAGGCAGATTATTTTCTAGCTGAACCACCGGGGAAGCCCAAGAATACTGGAATGGGTAGCCTATCCCTTTTCCAGGGGGTTTTCCTGACCCAGGAATCGAACCAGGGTCTCCTGCATTGCAGGTGGATTCTTTCCCAGCTGAGCTACCAGGGAAGCCCCAAAATAAGGAGAAATCATGAAGGTTTAGCCATAAAAACTTTACTGCAGCAATACATAATATTATGGATCAGAACAGGCTATGTGTGTCTTCACTTCTGAATTTAGTGGTAATGACCCAGTCTCCACAGAGAAATTAAGCAAAGTCACATTGCAATCTCATAAATAACACCCAATATGGTCTTTCATGTGTGATACGGTTTTGCCAAAATCCAAATGTGCCAAAAGGTATTGTCTTTGTGCTTGATTTGGGGGGCTATACCAAGTCATGCATGATTTCTGAGAATCTCTTCTCTTTGTGTCTAATGGATTTATCTTTTTACTTTAAAAAACCAAAATTACCATCTTATCTTCAGTACCTACCATGTCACTTCTTGAGATACATGTCTCCCAATTTTTTCAAGAAATGCACAGAATTTTTTAATTTTCTTATAGATACAAATTTGTTTAGCAGTTAGGTGAGAAATCATTTGACATAATTTTTTAAAAACTTCATTTGTGTTAATCTCAGATAATTTATGTCCATTTATTAGCAAGGTTCCCCTTATGGCAATTAGTTCACAGTAACCACTTCTGGATTTTATTTTCATCTAAGTTGAGGATTCCTAACATAAAACATTATGTTGGAAATATTAATCTGTTAATCCCTTCAAAATAGAGTTGATAAAAACAATCAAAAATCTTGGGTTAGTCTTAAGTATTTACTGATGGTCTGCTAATAGATAAAATAATGATTTTCTTCCCATGTACTTTAATCTTAAAAACAGCTTGGATTACCAGATTTATTATTTAATAGTGATGCTAATTGAGGGTAAAATAATGAAATTCTCAGTCTCATTAATAACTGTCTGTTGATTTTTTTTTTAATTTTAGTAAACATGTTGAAGAGTTTCACAAAGAATTAGGGACCCAGTTTGTTTTATACATACATACATACATACATACATACATACACATATATATGTCTTATTTCAAAATCCTTTGAGGACTGTTTAATTAATTAGGAAAATCAGATCTAGAGATCAAAACAACTCATATATCTCCTGGGAGTTTAAGTAGCTTACACTTCTAGAAGTAGCAAATTATTTTTCATACGAGAGCACTGCTTTGTGTGTGTGGATGTTAAGTCACTTCAGTCATGTCCAACTCTTTGTGACCCTATGGACCATAGTCCTCCAGGCTCCTCTGTCCATGGCATTTTCTGGGCAAGAAAACTGGAGTGAGTTGCCATGCCCGCCTCCAAGGGATCTTCCCAACCCAGGGAGGGAACCCATGTCTCTTATGTCTTCTGCATTGCTGGGCGAATTCTAGTGCCACCTGGGAAGCTACCTTTATTTGCCTTTATTCTGTTGAACAGAGTTATTTCTTTTGATTTCAAGGCTTATAGGTTATGTACATACAGCTTCATACCTATTAATAGATAATTTATTTGAAAATAAGAAGATCAATTTTAATTCCTATAATCAGTATCAAGAAATTGAACTTTGATTACTTTACAGTGGCTTGCTCTCAAAACAAGGTGATGCCACGTTTCAGATGGCTGATGGCTTGTGTTCCCCAAAGTATATTTGGGGAAATACAAATTTTCATACTTTTGACAGGTTCTCAGTCTCTCCCTTTTCAGCACTTTCTACTGATTTTTTTTTCATTAAAATTATTTTACAAGACTGGAGTAAAACCATAGGCTCTGATATTAAATGGTAGTGTTTCTGATATCTCATAGTCTCCAATTTCTAACACAGTGAACATTTCTAGTGGTCCTGAGAATGAAGGGTCCTGGGCACAGTACTTTGGAGAGGTTTCTCGCCCTTAAAATGCAGGTGACATGCTTTTTGTATTATTTTCTGTTGTCACGAAATGAATCATTTTTCCATCTCAACTATTTGTCCATGGGGAGACTTTGATTTTCTAATTTGGAGAAATTTTGAAACATTTTAGAGAAAATTGCAAAAGGTTTTACACATTAAAATAGTAAAAGCAAATGCTTTGGAGGATTAAGTGTGACCCCCCCAGAAGGTTAGAAATAACATTAAGATTAAAAAAGAAACATGTGAAGTTAGTTTAACATCATGTTAAATATTGAGCTTTCTTGAATTCATGGAGAGAGTTAATTACTATTACGCATACTGAACTCTATTTAATATCATTCTTCTAGAATTTTGACTGAAATTTTGAATAATAGTGGAGGGTCACATGAGTCCTCTTTTGGCTGTCTCTTGATGGTTGCTATGGTATCAGAAGTTCATAAAACAAAGACTATAATTGTTAGTGTTAAAAGCACTTGGAATTCTTTTTTTTTTTTAACCTGGACTAAATATTCGGTTCTAGAATATCCTTTAAAAAAATATCGAAGTCATCTGGTGAAGTTTTCTAATCTTTTCACCTATTTACTGAATAGATTAATCACATTAATTTTAGTTATTTGTCTGTTATTTCCAACACCTGGATAGTATGTGTGTCTGTTTCTACTCTCTGCTCATTGTTTGGTTTTTCAGGTATGTTGTCCTATATCTTTTCATGTCCAGTAATTTTTGATTGAATATTGGATATTGCATATGAAAAAATTAGATATTTGGATAATGGTTATCTTTCTCCAGATAATACTTTTTTTAGAAGAGCAGTTGGTGTACATGTTAGGTTCCTTGATCCAGGCGAGTCTTACCCATCTCCAGTATGACCAAGTCCTTTGACATAGCCCTGTCAAACTGACATTTTAGAATATTTACTAGAGCCACACTTTCTCTCCCCAGTCCACGAAGGTTGATAAACTTGCTTGTGGTGTGTGAGCCTTAACCTATTTCTTGGTTATTCATAGACTGCCCTTCTCTTCTGTAGATCATGAGTTGGCAAGTGATGGGAGGGAACATTGAACACAGAATATAAGATTTTACTTTTTTCCCCAGAATATTTGTTCTCTAGGCCTTGTGTTGGTATCCATGAAATCCAGTGCATTTTCTCTTCAGCCCAGTGAGGTTGCCACAAGCAAGTTCTAGGCCTCCCTCGCTTTCCTTCCTGTGTCCATGTCCCATGAAAATCAGCGCATTTCTGAGGGGAGCAACATCTTTGAAACTGAAGAATACATTTAGCTCTATGCTTCTTTTCTTTGGGAACTTGGCTCCTCAAGTCTTGAGCGCTAATACTGTTAAACTGTTGTTACTGCATGTTATTCAGTATACTTGAAAGTTGTTATCTTCGGTAGCACTATTCTCACACCAGTTATGATTTCTAATATTCTATATTGTTTTTAGTACAACTTGGGGAAATTCTCTTCTACTATTTTTAGAATAATAGTATTAATAATTGAAATTCTTCTTTCCATTCATTTTCTTTCCAGAACTCATATTCCTATACATTAGCCTTCTTAACCTACTGTGCTCATCTCTTCTGTTTTGGATATTATTTTTATTCACCTGCTCAGTTCTGAGTATTTAATTTACACTGCTCTCATAGAGAGTGTGGAGAAGGAAGTGGCAACCCACTCCAGTATTCTTGCCTGGGAAATCCCAGGGACAGAGGAGCCTGGTGGGCTACAGTCCATGGGGTCTCAAAAGAGTCGGACATGACTTAGCAACTAAACAGCAACATAGAGAGTGTGGGAACAATAGTTTTCACGGTCATCTCTGTGCTCTGCAGTTTGGAAATCTAACAGCCAGAAATTTTGTAAATTTTTCAAGGTACTTGAGAGGAAGATGAACTTTTGTGTATAAGAAAAATTTTGAGAGTGGGTATATGGGTACGTACTGCATACTTTAGCAATTATATTATTCAGAACCTCTATATTATTGGCTTGGCATATTCATGCATGAGCATAAGTTCAAGTGTCCCATTAAAAATATCTATCAACAAAAATTATCATTCACTTCTTATCAGGAACAATTTCTGTTTTAGTATTACTCTTTTGTTGTTTAGTCACTAAGCTATGTCCAATTCTTTTGCAACTCCATGGACTGTAGTCCACCAGCCTCCTTTGTCCATAGAATTCTCCAGGCAAGAATACTGGAGTGGGTTGCCATTTGCTTCTCCAGGGAATTTTCCTGACCCAGGGTGTGGATCCACACCTCCCACACTGGAAGGTGGATTCTTTATGAGAGAGCCACCAAGGAAGGCCATTATTCTATTTGGCATATATTAAATCATCACATCTATTCTTTTGTTGAAGAGTGAATGTTTAATCACTCTTTAAAATGTGACCTTTTTGCACAAATACTTTTTAAATTCAAGTCTGTTTTTCTCATGTTAATATTGCAGTCCTTGCTTCAGTTTTGTTGGCATTAGGTTGGCAATTCTCTGTCTAATTATTTTCTTTCAGAATTTTAGAGTAAGAAGTAAATCCTTCCTTTCTGTGATCAGGGACACATGAGGATTTGAGTAGTGGTTCAATCCTCCTTCCCTAACTTAAAAGAAAAAAAAATTCCTAAGGTTTTAAAATATGAGAATCCAATGAAACTCCCACTGTACAGAATCAAATACCTGTAGCTCATTGTCAAGATTGGTTATTGAATAATAAGTAATTGCAATTGATGAATCAATAATATTGGTGACACACATCTGTACTGAGAGCTGGACACTCTTCATTTAGGGGACTGCTCTGTGGCTAGAAAATGTGAAACTTGAGGGATCCCAGGTTCATTAATAACAGTGGTCTACACCTCCTAGAACTATGGAATGAGGTTCATGACATTGTACAGGAGACAGGGATCAAGACCATCCCCATGGAAAAGAAATGCAGAAAAGCAAAATGGCTGTCTGGGAGGCCTTACAAATAGCTGTGAAAAGAAGAGAAGCGAAAAGCAAAGGAGAAAAGGAAAGATATAAGCATCTGAATGCAGAGTTCCAAAGAACAGCAAGAAGAGATAAGCAAGCCTTCTTCAGCGATCAAAGCAAAGAAACAGAGGAAAAGAACAGAATGGGAAAGACTAGAGATCTCTTCAAGAAAATTAGAGATACCAAGGGAATATTTCATGCAAAGATGGGCTCAATAAAGGACAGAAATGGAATGGACCTAACAGAAGCAGATATATTAAGAAGATGTTGCAAGAATACACAGAAGAACTGTACAAAAAAGATTTTCATGACCCAGATAATCATGATGGTGTGATCACTCATCTAGAGCCAGACATCCTGGAATGTGAAGTCAAGTGGGCCTTAGAAAGCATCACGACGAACAAAGCTAGTGGAGGTGATGGCATTCCAGTTGAGCTGTTTAAAATCCTGAAAGATGATGCTGTGAAAGTGCTGCACTCAATATGCCAGCAAATTTGGAAAACTCACCAGTGGCCACAGGACTGGAAATGGTCCGTTTTTATTCCAATCCCAAAGAAAGGCAATGCCAAAGAATGCTCAAACTACCACACAATTGCACTCATCTCACATGCTAGTAAAGTCATGCTCAAAATTCTCCAAGCCACGCTTCAGCAATATGTGAACGGTGAACTTCCTGATGTTCAAGCTGGTCTTAGAAAAGGCAGAGGAACCAGAGATCAAATTACCAACATCTGCTGGATCATGGAAAAAGCAAGAGAGTTCCAGAAAAACATCTACTTCTGCTTTCTTGACTATGCCAAAGCCTTTGACTGTGTGGATCACAATAAACTGTGGAAAATTCTGAAAGAGATAGGAATACCAGACCACCTGACCTGCCTCTTGAGAAACCTGTATGCAGGTCAGGAAGCAACAATTAGAACTGGACATGGAACAACAGACTGGTTCCAAATAGGAAAAGGAGTACGTCAAGGCTGTATATTGTCCCCCTGCTTATTAACTTCTATGCAGAGTACATCTTGAGAAATGCTGGGCTGGATGAAGCACAAGCTGGAATCAAGATTGCCGGGAGAAATAGCAATAACCTCAGGTATGCAGATGACACCACCCTGATGGCAGAATTTGAAGAGGAACTAAAAAGGCTCTCGATGAAAGTGAGAGAGGAGAGTGAAAAAGTTGGCTTAAAGCTCAACATTCAGAAAACGAAGATCATGGCATCTGGTCCCATCACTTCATGGGAAATAGATGGGGAAATAGTGGAAACAGTGTCAGACTTTATTTTTTGGGGGCTCCAAAATCACTGGAGATGGTGACTGCAGCCATGAAATTAAAAGACACTTACTCCTTGGAAGAAAAGTTATAATCAATCTAGATAGCATATTCAGAAGCAGAGATGTTACTTTGCCGACTAAGGGCCGTCTAGTCAAGGCTATGATTTTTCCTGTGGTCACATACGGAAGTGAGAGTTGGACTGTGAAGAAGGCTGAGTGGCGAAGAATTGATGCTTTCGAACTGTGGTGTTGGAGAAGACTCTTGAGAGTCCCTTGGACTGCAAGGAGATCCAACCAGTCCATTCTGAAGGAGATCAACCCTGGGATTTCTTTGGAAGGAATGATGCTGAAGCTGAAACTCCAGTTCTTTGGCCACCTCATGGGAAGAGTTGACTCACTGGAGAAGACTCTGATGCTGGGAGGGATTGGGGGCAGGAGAAGAAGGGGATGACAGAGGATGACATGGCTGGATGGCATCCCTGACTCAATGGGCGTGAGTCTGAGTGAATTTTGGGAGTTGATGATGGACAGGGAGGCCTGGCGTGCTACAATTCATGGGGTTGCAAAGAGTTGGACACGACTGAGTGACTGAACTGAGCTGAACTGACACCTCCTATTCATGGCTGTGATGGGCAACTCATCCCACCCTGTGGCTGGATTCGGGTCACAGAGACCTCCTAGGGGGCTGTGGTGTGTCTGCTGTGCCAGTGATGCTCCTGCTGGGTCAGTTGATCTAAATCCTCTCTTACAAACGAAACCCAGTAAGTTTGCTAATTTTTAAGCTCACTTAGTGTTGAGTGTGGTTAGTGAAATTAGAGCAAAGGCTTTCCTGGTGGTGAGTAGAGTGAGAGTTGGTTTTCTTTTCCCTTTATAGATAAATTGTTTCTTTCACTTGCTTGTTCAAATAAAATGTTTATTTTCATCCAAATTAATTCATGTTTCCTATTGCATTATGGTATGAGACCTGAACCAAAGCAAGAATGAGAGATTCTTCTGATTTATGTATTGTTTATAATATCAAAAATTTTACTTTGTTCATGTATTTTACCATTGAATAATTGAGTTCTCTAATTTACTATAAAAATTATGTGCATTCTCTAGCATCTTTCTGCTACATTGGTGTTCCCATAATTTTTACTTGTTTGTCCTGTTTCTCTGAATTCTGAGCAATTTTTAAGCATTTTATCTCACTAAGAGGCAGTTTCCTTGTTTGGTTTTCTTTCTTTTCTTTTTTAATTTTTAATTAATTAATTTATTTTTAAAATTTTTATTTTTACTTTATTTTACTTTACAATACTGTATTGGTTTTGCCATACATTGACATGAATCCACCATGGGTTCTTATCCCAGTTTCCTGTGTGTATTGGCCCTCCTCCCTAAAGCTTTATAAACTTATACAATTTATAAGTGAGGATGGAAGTCTCATTCCCTATAGGGGGAGGATTCTCTGACTGTGTAAAATCTCCCATTTCAGAGTGCACTAGATAAGAATAATTTCCTCAGCAGGGTTGACTTCACTGATCTTATTCTGAGGAGCTAGAAGTTGACTTACGTAATGTGGTTTGAGTTTTAATCATTATCTCCCCTCCCACAAGTGTCTGTTCTCCAGATAAGAAGATCCCTTCCATGTCATAGTAGATCTAGGTCATGAAGAACATGTAGGGTCAGAGTAAATAGATGAGAGTGGTTATGTGAATTTTTTCTTCCAGTCTCACCATTAAATTCTCAGATGTAGACTGATTTCAAATGCAGTGACTACCATTTTTCTCAGTGTCTACACTTGCTTTTGGGATTCCCAGGTGGCTCAGTTGCAACACAGGAGATGAAGGAGACACGTTTCTTTCAGGAAAAATATAGCAATTAAATCTCTTTGGTTTTGTTTGATAGTCTGTTTCTGCTTCACTTTTGAAGGTGATTTCTGAGACATAGAATGCTTTCTTTCTTCCCTTCCTTCCAGCACTTAGAGTTTTTCACTTCACTGAATTTGTGATGCATGGATTCTGATGACAAGGATGCTTATATTTTATCCTTGTCCCTCTATTGGTAATTTGTCTCTTTGCCCCATTGGCTTCTTTCAGGATTTTTCTCTTGATCTTCAGTTTTCTACACTTTGAACATAATATGTCTAAATGTTGATGTTTTTATTAATATATGAACTGTGGTGTTGGAGAAGACTCTTGAGAGTCCCTTGGACTGCAAGGAGATCCAACCAGTCCATTCTGAAGGAGATCAGCCCTGGGATTTCTTTGGAAGGAATGATGCTAAAGCTGAAACTCCAGTACTTCGGACACCTCATGCGAAGAGTTGACTCATTGGAAAAGGCTCTGATGCTGGGAGGGATTGGGGGCAGGAGGAGAAGGGGACGACAGAGGGTGAGATGGCTGGATGGCATCACGGACTCGATGGACATGAGTCTGAGTGAACTCCGGGAGTTGGTGATGGACAGGGAGGCCTGGCGTGCTGCGATTCATGGGGTCGCAAAGAGTCGGACACGACTGAGCGACTGAACTGAACTGACTGACACTTTTGATAATACCTGTGCTTCCTTTGCCAGGTATTTGCCGTTAATATAGCGGTTTGACTGGATATACTCATCAAACTAGATCAATGTATTGGTTGTATCTGACATTAATTTAGGAAGATTCTTAGCCGTTATTACCTAGAATGTTTCTTCTCCATATTGTCTTTCTTCTGCCTCTGATATTCCATTTATGTGTATACAAATCTTTTTAGAATTGTCTCAGACTTCTCAGAAGTTCTGCTCTGTTATTTTTTACCCATTTTTTTTCTCTTTCAGTCTGTAAATTTTCTGTTGACCAGTCATCAAGCTTGTTATTCCTTGTCCATATGCAGTCTACAGTTGACTCCAGTCGATGCACCGTTCGTTTCTGTTGCAGGGCTTTTAATTTCTAGCGTTTTATTTTGATCCTTTCTTAGAGCATCCATCTCTTAGTTTGCATTGTCTGTTTGTTCTAGCATGCTCTCAACTTTCCGTGAAAGCCCTTAACGCACTCATCATACTTATTTTAACTTCCCCTTCTAATCTTTGTTACACCTCTGTTATGTCTGAATCTGGTCTGACATCTGCCTTTCCTCTTCAGACTGTGCTTTCTCACCTTTTATTAGGCCTTGTAATTTTCTGTCGAAAGCTGAACAAGGTGTATCGAGTGGCAGAAATTGAATAGCCTTTCTGTGTGAGGTTTATGTTAATCTCCTTATGAGTTGGGCTGTTTGTACTGTTTGCTGTAGTTCTCGGTGCCAGATTTCAAATCTTCTTGTGTCTGATTTTTGCTCTTCTGTATGACTTTGGATTTCCTAAATTCACCTTGTTAGAGTCTGTGCCTCATAGTCCTCTTGGCTGCAACCCGTGGGAGCCCTGTTGGTATGACAGAAGCTGAGAGGGAAGGAAAGAGTTCTGCAATCCTATAGTTAAATTTCAGTATCTTACTGTGCCTCTCTTCTTGGGCCATGACCTTCACAAATGTTCCTTACCTTCCCTCTTCCTTCCGGTCATTCAGGACAGTAGAGAGGTCTGGAATGGGAGAAATACTGCTTTCCAGGTAGGGGAGGTGTGTGTGAAATCCTTTCTACCTGGGGAGGGAGGGTGGGTGTAGGCTTTGTCATGGAAGTGCTCGGAGCGTATCTGAAGGTGGTTGCTTTTCTTGGGATCACTGCCAAGGCCAGTGGGGGTCATTCTAGGCTGAGATTCCTTGTGGGGAACCTAGTGGGGTTCCTGCAGGTAAAAGCCCCGAAAGTGTGAACGTGAAAAGTGAAAGTGAAGTCATGCAGTCGTGTCCGACTCTCTGCGACCCCATGGGTTGGAGCCTACCAGGCTCCTCTGTCCATGGAATTTTCCAGACAAGGGTACTGGAGTGGGTTGCCATTTCCTTCTCCAAGGGATCTTCTTGACCCAGGGATTGAACCTGGGTCTCCTGAATTGCAGGCAGACACTTTACCATCTGAGTCACCTGGGAAGCCAAAAGTGAAAGTGAAAGTTGCTCAGTCGTGTCCAACTCTTTTGCAACCCCGTGGACTATACAGTCCATGGAATTCTCCAGACCGGAATAGTGGAGTGGGTAGCCTTTCCCTTCTCCAGGGGATCTTCCCAACCCAGGGATCGAACTCAGGCCTCCTGCATTGCAGATGGATTCTTTACCAGCTGAGCTTCCAGGGAGGCCCAAGAATACTGGAGTGGGTCGCCTATCCCTACTCCAAGGTATCTTCCCAACCCAGGAATTGAACCGGGGTCTCCTTCATTGCAAGCAAATTCTTCACCAAGTGTGAGGTCACCCTAAAACTAAGTCCCCCTGCTGAATAATTCTCCGTGGAGTCCGGATATATGGCCGGCAGTTCATCAAATGGCCCTTTCAGGGTCCCCGGCCCCCACAAGGGTCTCGGGGCTTCTGTTCCAGGGAAGCAGATCCTAACTGTGACTCTGGATTTATCTGTCTAGTGGTGACAAACCTGCTGCCATGCAGGAGATTCAGGAGATGCTGGCTCCATCCCTGGGTCGAGAAGACCCCCTGAAGGAGAGAATGGCAACCCACTCCAGTGTTCTTGTCCATTCTCCAATCCAATGGACAGAGGAGCCTGGAGGGCTACAGTCCATAGGGTCACACAGAGTCGGACACAACTGAAGCGACTTAGCACAAACACATGTAGATTTTGGTGGCTGTTTTCGCTGTGACCTCACTTCACTGATGGATCCAAGGAATGGTATTGGTTTTTTTAGTCCCCCTCCTTTTTTTTTTCTTTCTTTGAGGAACAGAGATAGGAGGATGTCGTCCAAGCTTGTTATGTGTTGGGGCTGATAGCAGAGGTGTGGGCAGGAGACGCAGTCCTCCGTCCATCTGGACATGATGGCAGGTCCTGCCTGAGGAGTGTTGCTCCAGCTCTGGAGTCTTGCACACGTTTCCCTCGTGTTTCCCCATTCTGTGTGCTTCTGGAGCCCCATCTTACCCTTTATGTGTAAGAGTGTGTGAATCCCTGGGTCTCCTTATGGGTTTCATCACTTATGTCTTCCCTCTGATAAGCATAAATTCAGTTCAGTTCAGTTGTTCAGTCATGTCCAACTCTTTGCAACCCCATGGACTGCAGCATGCCAGGCTTCCCTCTCCATCACCAACACCTGTAGCTTGCTCAAACTCATGTCCATCAAGTTGATAATGCTGTCCAACCATCTCAAATTCTATTGTCCCCTTCTCCTGTTGCCTTCAATCTTTCCCAGAATCGGGGTCTTTTGCAATGAGTCACTTCTTCTAATCAGGTGGCTAAAGTGCTGGAGTTTCAGCTTCAGCATCAGTCCTTCCAATGAATATTCAGCATTAATTTCCTTTAGGATGGACTGATTTGATCTCCTTGCAGTCTAAGGGACTCTCAAGAGTATTCTGCTATACCACAGTTCAAAAGCATCAATTCTTTGGCACTCAGCTTTCTTTACAGTCCAACGCTCACATCCATATATGACTACTGGAAAAAACTATAGCTTTGACCACATGGACTTTTGTCAGCAAAGTAATGTCTCTGCTTTTAATATACTGTCTAGGTTGGTCGTAGCTTTATTCCAAGGAACAAGTGTCTTTTAATTTCATGGCTGCAGTTACCATCTGCAGTGATTTTGGAGCCCAAGAAAATAAAATCTGTCACTGTTTCCATTGTTTTCTCATCTATTTGCCATGAAGTGATGGGACCTGATGCCATGATCTTAGTCTTTTTAATGTTGAGTTTTAAGTCAGCTTTTTCCCCCTCTCCTCTTTCACTTGCACCAAGAGGCTTTTTAGCTCCTCTTCACTTTCTGCCATAAGGGTGGTGTCACCTGCATATCTGAGGTTATTGATATTGATATTTCTTCTGGCAATCTTGATTCCAGCTTGTGCTTCATCCAGCCCAGCATTTTGCTTGATATTCTCTGCATAGAAGTTAAATAAGCTGGGTGACAATATACAGCCTTTCCCAATTTGGAACCCATCTCCTTTCCCAATCTGGAACCGGTCTATCAGTCTATGTCTGGTTCTAACTGTTGCTTCTTGACCTGCATATGAGTGTCTCAGGAGGTAGGTCAGGCGGTTTGGAATTCTCATCTCTTGAAGAATTTTCCAATATTTGTTGTTATCTACATAGTCAAAGTCTTTGGCATAATCAATAAAGCAGAATTAGATGTTTTTCTGGAATTCTCTTGCCTTTTCTATGATCCAACACATAAATTAGGTACATAATAGAATTCTTTGAAGCATCACTTCACATTCAGAAATATAGATACTTTTAAAAACTTTATTTCTCCTCCACATAGTTCTCAGTGATCATTTTACTCTTGCTTTGTCTTGTTTGGCTTAATTGGAACTTACTGAAGTAAATCAGGAAAGTCTCTTCCAGAATATATGATCTATGTTCAAGTCCAAATATACTATAGACTGTGTAATATCCTTTGAAACTTAATGCACACATAATAATTCATTGCGTTAGAAATGATATATAGCACCTTTAAGAAAGATCCTATTTTCCCTAATTATTACTTTCAGAATTGTGCAGAATTTTTTAATGTAAAAAGTTATAAAAATAATAGCAAATGATACACTGAAGATGGAAATATAACATTCCAGTTCACCAATATTAAAAATCTGTATATAGGTATTTAATGACAAGTCTGTATCCTCATAAAAATTTTTAAACATGCATTAGTTACCAATGAATTTATGTGTCTAATTTCAGCTGAAACCTTATATTTCAGAAGCATTTTTCATAAATGTTAGATCCTAATAGCAATCAAATTATATTTAAATAATTTCTGTTGCTTATTTAGATGAGATATTTTAAAATTATAATGTGCTTATATTTGCCTTTAAATATTTCTTAATTCACACTTCTGATGTCATCAAACCAAACATTACTTATTTGTTTAAATTCACAAACATAGTGAGATTTTTTTCCTACTTCAAATACACTGATGCCACTAGAATAATATTTAAATACTCTATATTCTACATGCAGTATATATGTGTTGCAATAGAAATAAATATTTCATTAATATAAAACACATCATCTTATATCTCAAAATAAAATCATGATTTTTCTCTTATTTTCAGGGAGGGAAATTCTTAGCTAAAATTTTATATAATGCTTACTCTTAAGTATAAAGTAACAAGAAGTATTTAAAGACAAATACTATGGAATGTGTTCAAGTTAACAAAGCTACTTAGACATTGAGCAATTAAAAGCAAGCGAGCAATTGAACCAAAAAAAAAAAAACCCACATTTAATATACACTTTGTAGTTCAGCTGGTAGAGAATCCACCTGCAGTGCAGGAGACTCCGGTTCAATTCCTGGGTAAGGAAGATCCCCTGGAGAATGGAATGACTACCCACTCCAGTATTCTGGCCTGGAGAATTCCATGGACTATATAGTCTATGGGGTTGCAGAGAGTCAGACATGACTCTTTCACTTTCACTTTTCTAAGGGACACAATTGCAAAACAACCAAAGCAAGACTAATGGAGATAATTAGATAAATGTTATTTTAAGAATAGTTTTGGATACAATTTGTATTTAAGATGGAATTTTTGAGAGAATAGATCAATGAACATTCATTTTGCAGCAATGAAGTACTCTAAAACTATTAAAATATGCAGGAAAAAGAAAATGCTTTCCAATTAAATTGTGCAAAAGATATTTAAAAAGTTTTTTTGTTCCAGTGTTAAATTCTTTAGAAGTTATTGATTCAAAATAAACCTCTCAGCAGTTAAAATATTTTAAATAGACTAAGTAGGAAATATCGATATAGTCACATCCTTTCTGATTACTTGTATTTTTTATGCAATAATATTCCAATGTTTCAATTTGATGTTAATTAATATTATCCCTTCTTCAGTTCAGTTCAGTTCAGTTCAGTTCAGTCACTCAGTCGTGTCCGACTCTTTGCGACCCCCTGGCAGCACGCCAGGCCTCCCTGTCCATCACCAACTCCCGGAGTTCACTCAGACTCACCTCCGTCAAGTCTGTGATGCCATCCAGCCATCTCATCCTCTGTTGTCCCCTTCTCCTCCTGCCCCCAGTCCCTCCCAGCATCAATCTTTTCCAATGAGTCAACTCTTCACATGAGGTGGCCAGAGTACTGGAGTTTCAGCTTTAGCATCATTCCTTCCAAAGAACACTGAGGACTGATCTCCTTCAGAATGGACTGGTTGGATCTCCTTGCAGTCCAAGGGACTCTCAAGAGCCTTCTCCAACACAACAGTTCAAAAGCATCAATTCTTCGGCACTCAGCCTTCTTCACATGTTACCATGTGTTAATACACCTTTTCTCTTTATTAATACACACAAGTTTTAATACCTGAAAACTTCAGACTTTCCTATTTGAATTCAAATACTTGTTTTACTTTACAAAAGGAGAAGTATTTTCATAATTTTATAACTTTTAGACTCACTTGCAAAAATTATTATTTTATTCATGTGATTGAAATCCAATAATGAATATGAGGTTTTAGTTTGTTTTTCTCATAGAGCTTTGGTCTAACAGCAACAAAATATGGTAAATAAGTGTGATGTGTACTATAACAGGGAAAAATACAGAGTATCATGAAAGCATGAATGAAAGGGATTCATAAAGTCTAAAGTGTCAGCAAAGCCATCCAAAAGGACAAGGTATTACACTTCAAATTCAAAGAAATAGTTAGGCTTTCTGTCTGTTCAGGGGTTTGGGTAAAGATTAGCCTACAGAAAGGGAACATCAAGTTTTCAGCTCCAGAGATGATGGGACCTCTCAAAGTTGAAAGAAGACTGTTTATATCCATGAACAAAGAGAGCAAGTCACAAGCGGCCAGAAAAGAGGCTGGAGAAGTAACTAGGGGGTGTGGAATACAGGTATTTGTAATCTATGTTGATGTTTGTAGTAGTATGACATAATGATATGACAGCTGATGTTAGCGGCAGGATGACATAATGAGATCTGCACACATAAAATCAAAAATGATCGCTTTGTTGAAATGAAAATGAATCTGTGAAATACCTATGTAGAGATGCGTTACCTAACAGAAACAAAGAATTTTCGTGAATTCAGGTGCATGAAAGATAGTCATTATTTTCCCAATTATCCTTAAAATTCTGAAATCTACATTTTAAATTTAAAGTTAATTCTTGTCTTTAGATACCTCTCACATAGTGCGAAAACTTAGGATGCTTGAACATATACCATCATTTTCTTGACATAGATGCAATGTGAATCTTGTGTTTTAACTATATTTCAGTATTTAAAATATATTTTAAATACTGAATATACTATATTTACTATTAAAACTATACTATGACTATATTTATTATTAAAATACAATATACATTAAAAGGTATGCATAGTGCAAATCAGTGCCCATAATGGATTTTCATTAATTGCAAGCTTATCCTTATTATTAAGAATGAGATCTAAAGCATAGATTTACCAGAATCCACAAAAACCCTTTCTTCTTCCTCATACCAGAGAGTAGGCCTTCAAAGATTGTTGCTTTCTGAATTCTGTCTGCATCAGGTAACTTTGCTCAGTTTTGTAGATTATGTAAATAGAGTTCTACTTATGTTTTGTCTCTTTTGTTATTTGTACTCAATATTTGTGATATTCATATATATTGTTGCAGCTCATTAATTCTTACCACCAATATATAGATCACTATGAAAATATACCAAAATTTATCCAGACCTCTGGTAATGGACATTGGTTGTTAATTTGGATCTATTCAAATAGTGTTGCCAAAAATGTGCTGGTACATGTCTTTGGTACACATCTGTACTCATGATCATTAGACATATATCTGGTTGTTTACAATAAGTTATGAAAAGGCAGAATGACTCAAAAAGCAAAGCTGAAACCCCAGAGATCAAGAGGTCAGAGCCAAGGAGGAGTATTTCCAGGTCTTGAAATCTAATGGAGTTCACTCAACTGGATTTCAAAACTGCTTTGGACCAGAAACTATATTGTACCTTCAATTCCCATGCCTTGGGAGCCACATTTTCTATAATTATAACCCCATGCCTGTCTCATCATTGTATGTTAGGAGTATTAGAGGTAAATACCTTACTGCTTAGTACTAAAGGTTCACAGATGGAAGAGGATTAGATCTCAGGAAATTTAATACCCAAAAGTTTCATTTATGCTTGATATTAGTGGTGGGATTTTGGACATAGAACTGATGCTATGATGAGCTGAAATCTTTAGAACATTGAAAGGAGCCAGATGTACTTTTTACTTAAGATTGAAATGATTCTTTGGGGGTATAGAATATACTGTGGCAGGCAGGTTTCTAAAATATGCCCCCTCCAATATTCTTGTCTTTAAGCTATCTAATAAAATTTTAATATAGGTACAGCTGTAAAGGAAAATTTTCAGAAGTAATTATAGTCTGAAGTCTGTTGACAGTAAGATATGGAAATTATTGGCATGTCTAGATTTAGTAGCTACCCGATCCTCTAAAGAGATAATTTTCTCCAGCTGGTGCCAGAAGAACTCAGAGAGATGGGCTCTCGCTGGCCTTGGGGAAGGAAGTAAACAGCTATGATCTAAACTGCTGATGGAGAAAGAGGAAAGTGCATCACGTGTAACAACCAGAAAAAAAAAAAAGAAAAAAACAAAACAGCACAGACATCAGGGCTCCAATCACAAGGAAGCAAACTTGACCAACAATCAATGTGTTTTTGAAAGGCCCTGAGCCTGAAATGAACATCGTAACACTAGATGATGCTTTGGGAGGATGCTTTCAGCCTGTGAGACCTGAGCAGAGCATCTTGCTGACCTGTGACTGGACTCGTGACCTGTCAATACTGATATAAAATGAGTGTTATTTTAAGCTTCTAAGTTTGCCATACTAGTTACAGTAGCTGGAAACCAAAACACCAGGATAGTATAGGATAAGAAAATAACAGATCAATGTCTGTCATGAACCCATCTTTAGAAAACTAAAAAAAAAAAAAAAAAAATTGGCACATTTTGGCACATTGAATATAATAATACAATACAATAATAACTTCCACTTGTGATGCAGATTCATTAACAAAATACTAGGGATAGAAAAGAATATGCTTATTTGCCAAAGGACCCCATAAAATATAAAAAATTAACAAGAAAAATAAAAATATAAAGAAAAATATTATATTAGTGAGGAATTAGTGTAAATTTATCCCTAGCAATCATATATGAGGCAAGGATTCCTAATGTTCAGTCAGAAGTATTATTTAATAATGCCCACTAGACTCATCAGTTTTGCTTTTGTTTTAATTTGAATCTTTGGGTTTTTTTCTACATATACACATAAGATCATGTTATATACAAAAAGAGATAATGTTACTTCTTCCTTTCCGGTTTGGATTTCTTTTATTTTTCTTGCCTCATTGCTTGGGTTAGGACTTCAAGTATCATGTTGAATAGAAGTGTAGAGTGACACATTCTTACCTTATTCCTGTTCCTATATGAAAAATTTCCACGTTTCACTATTGAGTGTTCTGGTGCCTGTGGGCTTTTCATATGTGACCTTTAGTATGTTGAGATAATTTCTATCTTTTCCTAGTTTGTGGAGTGGTTTTGCTATGAAAAGATGTTGGATTTTGTCTGATGGCTCTTCTGTATCAATTGATATGATCACGTGAGTTTTGTACTTCACTCTGTTACTGTGGTATTTACACGGGCTTATTTGCTATATTTAACCAGCCTTGCCTTCAGGAGCTTCCCCAGTTGCTCAGGGGTAAAGAATCTGCCTGCAATACAAGAGATGCCGGAGACACAGTTTCGATCTCAGGGTCAGGAAGATCCCCTGGAGGAGAAAATCACAACCCAGTCCAGTATTCTTGTTGGACAGTCCCATGGACAGAGGAGCCTGGCAGGCTACAATCCCTGGGTCTCAAAGAATCAGACACTTCTGAGCGACTGAGCATAATGTTATGCATAAATCTCACTTGGCCATGGTGAAAAGTCCTGTATTATGCTGTAGAATTCAGATCTCTAGTATTTTGTTGAGGAGTTTTGTATCAGAATTCATCAGCAATAGTGCTCTGTAATGCTTTTGCTGTTTTGTTTAATTTTGTTTCGTATTAGTATCTTTGTCTGGCTTTGGTATCAGGATAATGCTAGCATCATAAAACAAATTTGAAAGTGTTCTTCCACTTTATTTTTGGGGGCAGAATTGCAAAAGAATTAGTGTTAATTATTATTTGAATATTTCATAGATTTCTCTAGTGAAGTCATCAAGTCTTGGACCTTTGTTTGATGGGAGGATTTTGATTATTGATTCAATGTCTTTACTAGTTAAGCCTGAGAAAATTGAAATTTATCTCATTTTTATAGATAAGAATACTTCATATATTTAAAATGTGTATACTACTTAAAGCCATTTACAAATTCAAGTTAATCCCTATCAAAATCCCAATGGTATTTTTTGAGAAATTCAACAAGTTTTTAAAATTCATATGCCCCTAGGAGCTTTGCATTGTCAAAACAATCTGGAAAAAAGAACAAAATTGAAGGTCTCACAGTTCTTATTTCAAGACATACTGCACAGCTGCAGTAATTAAAACACTGTGATGTGAGTAGCATAATGACAGATTCATAGACCAGTGGAACAGAATAGACAGCCCAGAAATAAGCCCATGTATACATATGGTCAAATGAGTCTTGACAGGTTGCTAAGACCACAAGGAGACTGATTCTCTAGATAAACAGGTTGCCATTAATTTATGTCTGTGTCCAAATCCATATCTATATCTACATCAGTAACTATGCTTCTGTCTTTATCTATTTTGTCTACCTGGCCATTAGTTTATATTAGATATTTTAAAGACCTTGAGATTACATGAATACCATAAACAACACTGATGCTTCTCATCTTCTGAGATTTGTCTTTGCCATTCAATCAATTGTGTTAGATTGAGAAAGCCTTTTCTTTTCTCTGAGTCTTCATCTGTTGCCTCTACAATAATATTGGGATAACAGTCTCTGTGCCCAAATCACAGGACTTTATTGAACTTTCAAAGCACTTCCATGGATGTTTCAGATGAGATAATATATTTGAATGAGTTTTAAAAGTCTGATATGCAAATGTAGTGTTGTAGAATTGATTTAGAAAAAATAAATGAATACCTTATAACCTCTAATGTTGCTTTTTAATCCATGAGCTATTTTGCTTCAGTCATTTTTAACTTTCTGTAATGGATATGCATTTTCCAAGGAGCAAGAGTTTGAAACTAAGAATTGACAATTATTATTTGATGAAGTCTAAATTAAATGTATGTTTGAGGACATTAGGTTAATGTACTGTCAAGTGGTAGACACACATATTTTCATCCTTTAATCATCTTTTCTTCATGAATTAACTAGAGAATCATCATACTGTACACAATTTACATGTTAATATCAAATAAAGACCTGTGATTTTATTAAAAATTCCCCTGTACATGTCATTGGCCCTAATTTTCATCCTCAGTACATCATATTTCACTCAATCATATCCAAATTATTGTGGAGGCTGCAGTTCCCTCTCACTACCATTTAGAGTGATTTAAATTTTAAAGAGGATTTTAAATACATGCAATAAAGGATATTTTATAAAAGTGTCAAAAATATGTATATAAAATCTTGAAAGATGCAACTCATAATATTTCACTCTGTTCCATATATAATCCTAATTAAATTGCCTTTTCTTTTTTTTTTTAATTGCATTTTCTGATCATACTTGTGAACTGTGCAGAGCAGGAAACTTTCATTCATAAAATGGTAACTTCTGGTATATTTTCATTAAAATGTAAAGAGTTACACAGCACAATCTTTAGATATGGAAATACCTTTTTATACCTATAAGCAAATTTCTTCTGTATTATATGTGGTGATAGTGTTTTTTGTTACATACTTTCAGATGCAAGGGTTTATGTTGTTCAGTCACTAAGTCATATCCAACTCTCTGTGAGCCCATGGACTGCAGCACATCAGGACTTCCCTGTCCTCCACCATATCCTGGAGTTTGTTCAAACTTATATGCATTGAGTCGGTGAGGCCATCCAACCATCTCATTCTCTGTCATCCCTTTATCCTCCTGCCTTCCATCTTTCCCACCTAGACAGCATATTAAAGGGTTCATGACAACCAGATAGGACAAGGCAATGGCACCCCACTCCAGTACTCTTGCCTGGAAAATCCCATGGATGGAGAGTGTAGTGTGCTGCAGTCCATGAGGTCACTGAGAGTTGGACACGACTCAGTGACTTCACTTTCACTTTTCACTTTCATGCATGGAGAAGGAAATGGCAACCCACTCCAGTGATCTTGCCTGGAGAATCCCACGGACAGCGGAGCCTGGTGGGCTGCCGTCTATGGGGTCACACAGAGTCAGACAGGACTGAAGCGACTTAGCAGACAACCAGATAAATCTCTTTAAATTCTTAAAGAGATGGGAATATCAGAGTACCTTGCCTGCCTCTGAGAAACCAGTATGCAGGTCAAGAAGCAACAGTTAGAACTGACCATGGAAGGGACTGGTTCCAAATTGGGAAAGGAGTCCATCAAGGCTGTATATTGTCACCCTGCTTACTTAACTTATATGCAGAGTACATCATGTGAAATGCCAAGCTGGATGAAACACAAGCTGGAATCAAGATCGCTGGGAGAAATATCAATAACCTCAGATATACAGATGACACCACCCTAATGGCAGAAAGTGAACACAAACTAAATAGCCTCTTGATGAAGGTGAAAGAGAAGAGTAAAAAACCTGGCTTAAAACTCAACATTAAAAAAACTAAGATCATGGCATCTGGCCTCACCACTTCATGGCGAATAGATGGGGAAAAAGTGGAAACAGTGACGGACTTTATTTTCATAGGCTCCAAAATCACTGCAGATGGTAACTGCAGCTATGAAATTATGATGCTTGCTCCTTGGAAGAAAAACTAGGACAGACCTAGACAGCTGTATTAAAAAACAGAGACATCATTTTGCCGACAACGGTCCACATAATCAAAGCTATGGTTTTCCATTAGTCATGTATGGATGTGAGAGTTGGACCATAAAGAAGTGTGAGTGCCAAGACTTGATGCTTTCGAATGGTGGTGTTGGACTCTTGAGAGTCCCTTGGACTGCAAGGAGATCAAATCAGTTAATCCAAAAGAAAGTCAGTTCTGAATATTCATTGGTAGGACTGATGCTGAAATTCCAATATTTTGGCCACCTTATGGGAAGAAATGACTCATTTGAAAAGACTCTGATGCTGGAAAAGATTGAAGGAGGGAGGAGAAGGGGATGACAGAGGATGAGATGGTTGGATGGCATCACTGATTCAATGGACTGAGTTTGCGCAAACTCCAGAAGGACAGGGAAGCCTGGCAAGCTGCAGTCCTTGGTGTCGCAAAGAGTCAGACACGACTGAGTGACTGAACAACAACAGGTAAGTCCAAAAATGTCATGAAATCAACCAGTTGTCAGATGCTTTGACTGCTTTTTCATTTGCTTATTTTTTAAAATTTTGAAAGAGATTCAATTACCGAAAACATTGTAAAAATAGCACAAACATTTTTGTATGACCTCAAACACCAGATTCCCCCAATATTAGCATGCTCCTTACATATATTGACTGAAGGCTGTTCAAGGGCTCCTAGTGTTTTAGAGTCATGTTGTGTGCTGGTTTCACAGCCATGTTCAGATTGTAAAATATATCGAGTTTTTCACTTATGATAGTTACATTTTCCTTTTCTCTATCACTTTCTCTAGATGTATGTATACAAGCATGTGTACTATTTTGATTAAAATTATGTTAATATAATGTGCATTTAAAAACAAAAGTGTACAATCTGATTACTTACAAGTACAGCCTTCTAGTTTATAGTGTAGACATACCTTACCTCTTTGTTGTAAAATAAGTTTCATTTGAATGAATAATTTAAGTAATAAAATGAATTAATGTATTTATATTACTTATATTAGCTTGTGTATTTCAGCAGTTCCTCTAGTGATAGTAATTGTTGGCTTTAATTGAATATGGATTTTATTCTTTTTATTTTTAACTTAATTTAATATTTTTGACCATGAAGCATGTATAATCTTAGTTCCCTGACCAGGGATTGCTCCCTCTGCATTGGGTCCAGTCTTAACCACTGGGCCATTGAGAAAGTCCTTGAATTTTGATTTTAGTATTTGAACATCCAAAATTCTGACACAATGTGTATCTAGCTTATGTCTACACACACACACACACACACACACTCCTTATTACTTCAACTTCACAAACCTCATAATAAGATTGTCTACACACTTCCCAGGGCTTCCCTGGTGGCTGAGTGGTAAAGAATCTGCCTGCCAAAGCAGGAGATGCAGGTTCAATCCCTGGATGGGGAAGATCCCCTGGTGAAGGAAATGGCAACCCACCCCAGTATTCTTGCCTGGAAAATCCCAAGGACAGAGGAGCCTGGCGGGCTGCAGTCCATGGGACTGCAAGACACAACTTAGTGCCTAACAAGTAACGACAACACTTCCCATCTGCTTCTTCTACCCATTCCAGTTGTGGATCCTGTCTGTGCTATTTCAACCAAACACCCTTGGTTAAGGTCATTTGCAGCTGTCATTCTGCAAAATATAATGGATGTGTGAATACTACTGCTGTACTTGAACTCTCCCCACATTTTTCAACATTGCTGTTATTTTTTTTTCTTGTTTTCTATCATATAACATGGGTCTTGTCTTCTTTCCATTTTGGGATTATTCCTTCATTACAGTGTGAGTTTTTGAACACTGTATTTTATCAGAGGTCGACCCAAGGTCATTTCTGTTCTCTTACTGTACACTCATGCTAGGAAACACCAGCCAGATCCTTTGCTTCATGGTATAAATGACTCCAGAATGTATATGCAGGCCCTCAATTTTTCTCAGTGCTCTACAGTATTATATCCAACTGCTTAATTGCTGTCTTCTCTTTGGTACATTTAGGGTTCAGCAAAACACAAATGAACTCACCTTCCCCCTTGGCCTCTTCACCTTTTGCTGATGTCACTGAAAGACAGCATGATCTATCCAGTTGTTTGAACTGGAATCTAGAATGTCATTCTTGTCATCGTCTTTCCCATCACCTAGAACAGCCCCTTGCCCTGCGCCTCACTCACTGTGAAGTCCAGTGACCTGGACCCCCCCAGCACTGCCCCCAAGCTACATTGCCTTCTGCCCCTAAGCTCTGAGACAGTAGCATCTCCGGGGTGATCCCCAGAAATACTCTACAAGCAGGCTTCCAGCCTCTGCCGTCCTTTCCGCCAAGTCATCCCCACAATGTGACTCAGATTATCTTCTTAAAACACAAGCTGAGTATTTTAACTCCTATTTAAAATGTGTGGGCATCTTCAGAGCACTCCTGCAATGAATCAGTCTCTATAACACAACCCATAAGGTCCTACGCATCATGGACCCATCCATCACTCAGGCCTTCTCATCTACCGCACAGCCCTGCTCAAACCCCCAACACATTAGCTTCTTTACTTTGGAAAGTCTCTGATCGGTGCCTTGTTCTGCTACAGGCATGTGGGCACTGCAGTCCTCTTCTGGAGCAACATTTCCTTCTGTGCACCCAGATACAAGTCTAAGTGCAGTTAGTTAGTCTACGTTCAGTCACCAACAAGTCTAAGTTTAGCCATCCGCAGTCCTCAATTGATTTTTCATCATAACTTAAAAGGAGTCTTCCCAGGTGGCACAGTGGTAAAGAATCTGCCTGCCAATGCAGGAGATGCAAGACCCCTGGGTCAGAAAGATCCCCTGGAGAAGGAAATAGCAGCCCACTCTAATATTCTTGCCTGGGAATTCCTATGGACAGAGGAGCCTTTGGGCTATAGTCCATGAGGTCACAAAGAGTTGAACATGACTGAACACACACACACACAGAACTTAAAGGAACATTAATAACCTGCCTGTTTGGGTCAGACCCCTTCCTCACATGCTGCACAGCACTGAACTTCCTCCCTCCAGCACTCGGCATAGTTGCAAACTAACACACCTAGTTTATGTGGGAAAAGCAAACGTGCTGAGTGCTGCTTCTGCTCATGGTTTCCATCCCTGCCAGCAGCTCCAGGGTGAGCATATAGTGAGCGCTCAGTGAGTGTCTCTTTACTGGACGTGCCACCAGACAGCAGTATAAAGAAAACACTCGGGGAATCTGAGTATGGTAAATCCCCGGATGAGCTTTTGTCTTTCTCTGCTTTTTAAATTTATCTTTATTTTTGTTCCCTGCACTCTTATTTCCTGTTTTTCAGTCTAGTCTAACTGCAGTGGGGTATGTCCTCAGTCTTTGGTCTTTGTCCCAAAGTTGATGCCTACTGAATCTGGTAGAATGCAGATGACTTTGGAACTTTGGTTCTTTTCCAATTGAATGTACACATAGCCTGAGAGAGACTCATTTAAGAAGGTTTTGGGTCTTTAGTGGCAACTGTATTTCAAGAATAAATGATTCCCTTCTATTGTAGTTGATTAGTCTTCCTACAAAGCAGGGAATGCTAGTAAGAATCTGGCAGTAAACATACTATTGGTTTACCATTGCCTGGGATGAGTTCTTAGAAAGAAAGAAAACATTTAGTATGGTATAGGTTAGGTATATGTATTTATTCAAAGTGATCAATTTGCATTATATTTAAAAGATTTTTTCCCCAATTTGAGACATATATTGAACACTTTGAAGTTTGGATGTGGGTGCACTTTATTCTCTATTTTCTTGTTGCATCTTTTGTTTTGCTTTGGAATTAAAGTTCCCTGGTGGCTCAGATGGTAAAGGATCTACTCTCAGATTTGATCCCTGAGTTGGGAAGATCTCCTGGAGAAGAGAATGGCAACCAACTCCAGTATTCTTCCCTGAAGAATCCCATAGACAGGGGAGCTTAGCAGGCTACAGTCCATGAGTTGGCAAAGAGTCAGACGTGACTGAGCAACTAACACTTTCACTTTAAAGTTGAGAAGTTACCATCTCAAGTCATTATTTTGCAATCAAGTGATAAATTGTTTACTCACTGAAAGACTCGAGAGGTTTGTATGAATTTAAGTAGCTTGACTATTAAGAGGTGAAGACATGTCCATTAATCTAAGAATGTGATTTTTACATCACGGTTTTATCTCACTTGTCTTACTGATCTGTAGACAAACAGTACCAGTGAGCAAGAGAGAGATACTGATTTCAAGAAAGTGGCTCTTGCTGTTGTAGGGGCGGGCAAGTCTGAAATCTGTGTGGTGGGCTGGCAAGCTGGGAATTCCAGCAAGAGTTGATGTTTTAGTCTTGAGACCAAAGGCAGACTGAAGACAGAATCCCTTCTTCCTTTGGAGAAGTTTAGTCTTTTCTCTTAAGGCCGTCAACTGATTGGACAAGATCCATCCACACTATGAAGGGTTATCTGCCTTGCGCAAATGTTAATCATATCTTAAAAACACCTAGAGCAACATCTCAAGTCATGTTTGAGCCCAAAACAGCCAATAGCTAAGTTGACATAAAATTAACTATCAACACCAAATTATAGAAACAATCTCATAAATATTTACATTTTTGTCTGTAAATTAAAAAAAAATTTTTTTTATCTTCCTGAGGTGTTCTGTGGAGAAGGCAATGGCAACCCACTCCAGTACTCTTGCCTGGAAAATTCCATGGATGGAGGAGCCTGGTAGGCTGCAGTGCATGGGGTCACTAAGAGTCGGGCACGACTGAGCGACTTCACTTTCACTTTTCACTTTCATGCATTGGAGAAGGAAATGGCAACCCACTCCAGTGTTCTTGTCTGGAGAATCCCAGGGACCAGGGAGCCTGGTGGGCTGCCATCTATGGGGTCGAACAGAGTCGGATACGACTGAAGCGACTTAACAGCAGCAGCAGCAGAGGTGTTCTGTACTTTTCCAGATTTAGATATTCTCTGATACTTACCAACCTAGATAGCATATTCAAAAGCAGAGACATTACTTTGCCAACAAAGGTCCGTCTAGTCAAGGCTATAGTTTTTCTAGTAGTCATGTGTGGATGTGAGAGTTGGACTGTGAAGAAAGCTGAGCACCAAAGAATTGATGCTTTTGAACTGTGGTGTTGGAGAAGACTCTTGAGAGTCCCTTGGACTGCAAGGAGATCCAACCAGTCCATTCTGAAGGAGATCAACCCTGGGTGTTCTTTGGAAGGAATGATGCTAAAGCTGAAACTCCAGTACTTTGGTCACCTCATGAGTAGAGTTGACTCATTGGAAAGGACTCTGATGCTGGGAGGGATTGGGGGCAGGAGGAGAAGGCGACGACAGAGGATGAGATGGTTGGATGGCATCACCAACTTGATGGACTTGAGTTTGAGTGAACTCCGGGAGTTGGTGATGGACAAGGAGGCCTGGCGTGCTGCAGTTCATGGGGTGGCAAAGAGTCGGACACAACTGAGCAACTGAACTGAACTGATAATTTTAAAAAGTGTTTTATTTGTTCAACTGCGAGTTGAAATAAGAATAGTGAGAAACACACGTGTGTTTATAGGTAGAGTAGAAATAGTTTTTGTTTAAACTGTTTGCCCTAAGTGTTGCCCAGAGAAAACTGATGAAATAATGAGACATTAAAAAAAAAAAACAACCTCAAATGGCTCCAAATAAAATTGAAAATGAAGACAAGCTTCTTAGGAATCTCTAGTCTTCAGGAATGAAAAAAGTCTAGAAAATTTCCTATAAAATTACACAAGGTTGAAATTGTTACACTCAGAACTAAATGTTGGTCATACCTATGAAGTTGTGCTCCTTTGAATGATTTTTATTCTTCCAGTGATAGTTTTTCTAAGTTCAAACTATTCAACTTCAAAGGGGAAAGTTTAATTAAGTGCTCACTCCATCCATGGAAGTGCGCAAGTCATCAGAGTCCCTGCCCCCAGCACCGGTGCTCATTCTGATCTCGTTAGGTGTACCAAAAACAGAATCCACTGAATCACAGATTGGCATCTGGGCCTCAGAGAGGCACATGTCCCACAGGGGTGGATGGATGGATAGATGGTCTACTGTCAAAGGAGCCTTTGGATCAGCTATATGCTGCTGAGAGGGTTAATTTTTCATTTCCGTAAACACTGTCTAACAGCATTCTATTTTATGGGCAGAAGCGTTAATGGATTAAAAACACAAATTCTCCAGGCCACTATTTCTTAATATGCTATGGCCCAATATGATATAAATAATAAAGTGATTAAGAAGGATTTTGAAAGTGTAAAGTGCTGAAAGGGATGAAGTGCTTTTACAATTAGTGTTTGGTGCTCGTCAGGACTGTATGTATATATATATGCTTACATCTACTTACGGTGAATCCTGAGTGCTAAAAAGATGGTGATAGGTTGCATATTTTACATGATCCATTAGCACTTTTGCAGTGTTAAAAGCTCCAGCTCTATAATTTATCCACTTCTTTCTTTAGAATTATAGTTTTGTAGTCACCTCAATCAACAATATCTTCATCTCTGAGAAGCTATGCAGTGAGGCTAGACACTGGCAGTTTCTATGTGGATATATGCATTCATGGTGTGCCTCTGTGCTCATATGTGCAAATCTAGTCCAAAAGTAAGGGTTGAGTATACATGTACCATGAGCTGGGTGCTGCTGTACGTCCAGATATGATCCATGTGTATATGTAAGAAAGATTGAGAAAGAATACAAAGAGGAAATGTTGCATCATATATAGTTTCTGAGAAGATATTAAAAATAGAGCAGTGTGATTGATTCTAGAGATGTAAGGTAAAGTCAGGGGCCACGATTTCCAGCTCTGAGAACGTGGGTGAGGATCAGTCTTCTCAAATTTGGGAGATAATATCTTCCTCATAAGGGTATTGGGAACATTAATCACAACAAAATTTTCCAAATTGGTGACATGTTATAAATCCTTAATAAATATTAGCCTCCTTCTCCTTTAACATTAAGCAGTGATCCCAGATTCTCAACAACTACCTAAGAAATTGAAGGTATCTAACACACAATGCAGAAAAATACACAGCATGTAATTACAGATGTCTAAAATCCAAGATGTTGCTTTACAATATCTGTTTAGATGGTCTTTATGCCTTGTTGTGGACAAGATTAGAAAATAGTCCCCAATAAGAAAAGCAAAGTATTGTTGCTTTTTTGAGTTCTTTTCAATTCTTTCTTTATATACTTATTCGTGATCCATTTTATTTTTGCTATTTTCAAGAAATAGAATACTGGATACCTCTCCACTAAATTCTACACTCTCAATAATTTTGGGTTCTTATTTAAGTTCCTATGAAGCAACTGAGGTCTGGTGAAATTCAGTGGTAGTAGTTATGTCTGCAGGGCATAGAAATTGATTTTTCTCATCTTTCATCTTGTCGTCTAAAGATCATTAGAATGCCCTTTGGACCACCACCTGAGGCCATGCCATAGTATTGGCAGAAATAGAATAAAAATGTAGGTTCTATGCCAAGAGTCATGTGAAAAAAGAGCCGCTGCTCTTTGGGATTTTATAAATGATGGGCTTAAATGCCCCGCATGCTATATCCAACCATGTAGCATTTGTTTGGCAAATCAAATTTTCTCCTGTAATCTGTGTTTATGTAGTGTGTCAATCTGCCTAACCCTCTATTATAATGTGTTTATTTTTCTAAAAATAGCAGCACATTTAGTAAGGAATCAAAATAGTTCTTCCCTGTCACTGTCATTAGCTGCATTGTCATCTGATAAACAGTGTGTGGTGTTTACGCCGTGGATACACTCGGTGTCAGATGATGGCTGTGTGTGTTACCTGGCTCTAAACATGCTTCCATTAACTCACAGGTTAGCAGAGCTTACTGTGGGTCACATTTTTGTCTAATCAAATTCAGGCTGAATTACCTCCCCGAAGGAAAGAGAGTAATAGGAAAATCTGATTTAAGAGACACACAGTGATTTTGTTAAATGAATAATGAACACAGCACTGTGCTCCTGTGCAGGACTTCCTCTCGAATTGCAAATAGCACAGTGGGGAATCCTCAGCCCCAGTGCTTAATAAGGAAAAGCCTGAACCCTTACATTTTCAAGACCAAATTTGCACACTTCCACTGTGTGTTTATAAAAATCTTTAGCCCCAGGACACTTTGTCTTCCATAAATATGATTTCTGGAGTCGGAATACTCAATAAATCCTCTCTCTCAGTCATCTCCAAGCAGATGAAATAAATTTTGCTTCAGACTTTCTCATATCCCAACACATACAATGGAAAGACCTCCAGATTTTATTTAAAGGTCTGGAACTTTATTTTTTTTAAAGTATAGTTGATTTACAATGCTGTGTTAATTACTACTGTGCCGCAAAGTGATTCAGCTATATATCTATATATACTCTGCATTCTGTATGTTAAAGTTTACATCTGCCAATCCCAAACTCCCACTTCATCCATCCCCTGATCCCCTTCCCACTGGGAACCACCAGTCTGTTCTCTATGTTCATAATTCGGGTTCTGCCTCATAGATAGGTTCATGTTACCATAGGTGAGATTTCGCATATGAGTGATATCATGTAGCACTTGGTTTTCTCTTTTAGACTTATTTCACTTAGTATGATAATTGCTAATTGCATCAGATTTCTTTAATTCATTCAACTATTCCTAAAATTAGCTATATTTATTGAGTAGCTAAAATGAGCCCAAATCACTAATGATTGTAAACTTCAAAAATGCAGAGTTTAGGCTTTATTGCTTTGATTGAATATTCATTTACTTTCATTCCATGTTATAAAATAATGTCATCTATATGCATAAATTTGTAAGGTACCTGATATTTTAAAATATTCCATCTGAGTTTTATGAAATCAAATAGAATTTCATGCATATATATATTTCATGCAATATATGCAGGATTTTCATACATAAAATGATAAAATCTTCTGAAGATTAGGCACATTTTCTAATCAAGAAATTTTGAAATGCTGATTTTTGAAAGGCAATGCAACTCAAGCAAAGATTATGCAATTTTTGCTTGTTTGTTTCAAAAAATAATCAGCAAATATTTTTCTATACATCAGTGGTCTCTTATTCACCTACTGGAAGGATCTGAAATTATAGTCCAACAGATTTCATCTGCCTAAAAATATAAGCATTTAGGAAAGCAAACAGAATTGACTGAGTTAGATGTTGATTTCTGGTGTAGTCCCTAAATCTAAAGCCCAGTCCCCTTTCCATTGGCAACCCCTAGTCTGTTCTCTGTGTTCATAATTCTGTTTCATAGATAGGTTCTTGTGTCCGACTAAGTGTCTGACTCTTGCGACCCCATGGACCGTAGCCTGCCAGGCTCCTCTATCCGTGGAATTCTCCAGGCAAGAATACTGGAGTGGATTGCCATTTCCTTCTTCAAGGGATCTTACCGACCCAGGAATGGAACCCAGGTCTCTTGCCTTTCAGGCAGATTCTTGACCCACTAGGAGGGGAGATCCCTACCCATGCTAATTTAAATGAGTTTAAAGGGACCTCTCATTAACAGTCAGGATATTCTTTTATAATATTGCCCTTTAAAGACACAAGAAGAACTGAAATATCCCTGGAAAGCATATATTTTTTGGCTCATTTATTGTGAAAAAAAAAAAAAAGCAACTATGTGAAATTCAACATCCTTGGTACATTATTTTACAAAACTTCATTCCTAAATTCTTGGGTTCTTAGAATAGCTAAAACAACATGACTCTCTAAAGAAATCTCTATCTATTGAAGAAACCGGTCCATCTGAATCACATTCTTGTACTTAATATATCAATATCCTAACACTGAGAGACATCTATTTTGTAAATAGGGACCTCATTTTATAAAGGCAAGTGATATTTTAGACACAGGTGAAAGAATAATCGACTCCAAACTGATGTAATTCACTTGAAGAAATCCAGTATAATGCATGGAATATAATAAGTACTTGAAAAAATCATATATCTTTAAAATAAAAATTTTATTTTAGTTCCAAGGGAGGGAAAGAACATTCTTTGTCTTATACTTCTATTGCCAGCTGTAAACAACAATAAGAAAACCTTTATGTATAGTATTTGTATAAGTACTGAAAAACAGCATTTTAAAAATTCAAACTAATGATAATTATCTAATTTAATTAATAAAAAATATCAAACAAAAATAGAAAGCAAAGATTTTTTTCCTACTGTCTTATGTATGAAAAAACAAAGAAGTCAAATTTCTCTTCTAAAATCATAGTTCAATCAGTTTGTTGAATCCCAGACTCCACCTCCGGTGTTAGAATCCATCCCTCCTCAGTAACCTGCTACTTACCTTTGGCGACAACACGCATAGACCTAGAGGGTCCTAAGTGGAATGTCAGCCATATATTATATGCCTTCACTTATATGTGGAATCAAAAAACAAATGAACAAACTTAACAAAATAGAAACAGAGTTATAAATTCAGAGAACAACAGAATGTTGCCAGAAGGGAGGGGGCAAGGGGAGGGAAGAAGTAGGTGAGGGAGAGAAAGAGGTACAAACTTTCAGCTGCAGAGTAAATGAGTCTTGAGTGTGATATACACAGTGTGGGAAACACAGACAATGACCGGGCAATATCTTTGTAGGCTGTAATACTGAAACTAGATATTTTGTTCTAGTATAGAAAAATCCAGTATAGTATGTAATATAGTGTGAAATGGGTGGGCATATAGAATCACTGTAGATTCAGTTAAGTAAAAGGAACTAACATAGTGTTGTTTGTTGGTCAACTATATTAAAAAACAAAAACAAGCTCATAGAAAAAGAAGTTAGATTTTCCGTTTGTAAGAGACAGCAGGGACAGGGAAGAGGTGCAAATGTCCAGTAATAAATAAGTTCTAGAGATGTAATTTACAACATGAAGAATATAATTAATGCTGACATGTATTATGTGTAGAGCCTTCTCTTGATTTGTTGGAAGGTGTTGTTTGCTATGACCAGTGCATTCTCTTGGCAAAACTCTATTAACTTTTGCCATGATTCATTCTGTACTCCAAGGCCAAATTTGCCTTTTACTCCAGCTATTTCTTGACTTTCTACTTTTGCATTCCAGTCCCCTATAATGAAAAGGACATCTTTTTGGGGTGTTAGTTCTAGAAGGTCTTGTAGGTCTTCATAGAACCATTCAACTTCAGCTTCTTCAGCATTACTGCTTAGGTCATAGACTTG
This sequence comes from Ovis aries, assembly GCF_016772045.2. Classification (NCBI taxonomy): domain Eukaryota; kingdom Metazoa; phylum Chordata; class Mammalia; order Artiodactyla; family Bovidae; genus Ovis; species Ovis aries. The sequence goes on along the minus strand of NC_056079.1, from coordinate 4,642,029 downwards.
GATTACTGTGATATTGAATGAAGACTCTATACATGGACATCACCAGATGGTCAATACCAAAATCAGAATGATTATATTCTTTGCAGCCAAAGATGGAGACACTCTATACAGTCAGCAAAAGCAAGACTGGAAGATGACTGTGGCTCACATCATGAACTCCTTATTGCCAAATTCAGATGTAAATTGAAGAAAGTCAGGAAAACCACTAGACCATTCAGGTATGACCTAAATCAAATCCCTAACAATTATACAGTGAGAGTGACAAATAGATTCAAGGGATTAGATCTAGTAGACAGAGTGCCGTAATAACTATGGACAGAGGTTCATGACATTGTACAGGAGGCAGGGATCAAGAATATCCCCAAGAAAAAGAAATGCAAAAAGGCAAAATGGTTGTCTGAGGAGACATTACAAAAAGCTGGAAAAGAAGAGAAGTGAAAGGCAAAGGATAAAAGAAAAGATATACCCATTTGAATGCAAAATTCTAAAGAATAGCAAGGAGAGATAAGAAAGCCTTCCTTAGTGATCAATGCAAAGAAATAGATGAAAACAACAGAATGAGAAACACTAGAGATCTCTTCAAGAAAATTATACCAAGGGAACATTTCATGCAAAGATGGGCACAATAAAGGACAGAAATGGTACAGACCTAACAGAAGCAGAAGATATTAAGAAGAGGTGACAAGATTACACAGAATAACTGTACAAAAAGATCTTCATGACCCAGATAACCACAATGGTGTGATCACTCATCTAGAGCCAGATATCCTGGATTGCAAAGTCAAGTGGGCCTTAGGAAGCATCACTAAGGACAAAGGTAGTGGAGGTGATGGAATTCCAGTTGAGCTATTTCAAATCCTAAAAGATGATGCTGTGAAAGCACTGCACCCAATATGCCAGCAAATTTGGAAAACTCAGCAGTGGCCACTGGACTGGAAAAGGTCAGTTTTCATTCCAGTCCCAAAGAAAGGAAATGCCAAAGAATGCTCAAACTACTGCACAATTGCAGTCATCTCACATGCTAGCAAAATGATGCTCAGAATTCTCCAAGCTAGGCTTCAACAGTACATGAACCTTGAACTTCTGGATGTTCAAGCTGGATTTAGAAAACGCAGAGGAACCAGAGATCAATTTTCCAACAACTATTGGATGATTGAAAAAGCAAGAGAGTTCCAGAAAAACATCCACTCCTGCTTTATTGACTATGCCAAAGCCTTTGACTGTGTGGATCATAACAAACTGTGGAAAATTCTGAAAGAGATGGGAGTACCAGACCACCTGACCTGCCTCCTGAGGAATCTGTATGCAGGTCAAGAAGCAACAGTTAGGAATGGACATGGAACAACAGACTCATTCCAACTTGGGAAAGGAGCATGTCTAGGCTGTATATTGTCACCCTGCTTATTTAAGCTCCTATGCAGAGCGCATCATGAGAAATGCTGGATTGGATGAAGCACAACCTGAAATCAAGATTGCTGGGAGAAATATCAATAACCTCAGATATGCGGATGATACCACCCCTAAGGCAGAAACCAAAGAAGACTTAAAAGACCTCTGATGAAAGTGAAAGAGGAAAGTGAAAAGTTGGCTTAAAACTCCTCATTCAGAAAACTTTAAGATCACGGCATCCGGTCCCATCATTTCATGTCAAATAGGTGGAGAAACAGTGGAAACAGTGTCAGATTTTATTTTTCTGGGCTCCAAAATCACTGAAGATGGTGACTGCACCTGTGAAATTAAAAGATGCTTACTCCTTGGAAGCCAAGTTATGACCAACCTAGACAGCATATTGAAAAGCAGAGACACTAGTTTGTCAACAAAGTTCCATCCAGTCAAGGCTATGGTTTTTCCAGTAGTCATGTATGGATGTGAAAGTTGGACTATAAAGAAAGCTGAGTGTTAAAGAATTGATGCTTTTGAACTGTGGTGTTGGAGAAGACTCTTGAGAGTCCCTTGGACTGCAAGGAGATCCGACCAGTCCATCCTAAAGGAGATCAATCCTAGATATTCATTGGAAGGACTGAAGTTAAAGCTGAAACTCCAATACTTTGGCCACCTGATACAAAGAGCTGACTCATTTGAAAAGACCCTGATGCTGGGAAAGATTGAGGGCAGGAGGAGAATGGGACAGCAGAGGATGAGATGGCTGGATGGCATCACCGATTCAATGGACATGAGTTTGTGTAAACTCCAGGAGTTGGTGATGGACAGGGAGGCCTGGCGTGCTGTGGTCTATGGGGTGGCAAAGAGTCGCACACGACTGAGCGACTAAACTGAACTGAACTGAACAGGTAACATAATATAAGTAGTATATAGAGAGGAACAGCTTGCACAAATGGCAAAGATTCCTAAACCATCTTAAGGTCCAAGTAAACAATTGCTTCTAAACTCTTAAAATAGAGCCTGATGAGTGAGCAAATGAAAGCATCAACAGATAATGACAGTAGAACCATAGCGAGCAATATCAGCCCCATCTCCACCCCTACAAACTCCATCTCTTCCCTTGTGTAGTAAAGACATGGTCCTCTATCTGCAAATGGGAATTCTGAATGGGTGCTTCAACACTTAATATTAATCTATTGGCATTTAAAGGGAGACTTAGTGGAGGAACCCTTCCATGGGCTCTCTTGTCTGCAAGATAATTATGATTCTGAAATATTGATAAGTGCTCCTTCCAAGAGTAGCTATTTGGCCCTTGAAAGACTGCATTACAACTTGTGATAAATTATCAAAATAAAGGAATAGAGCCTGGTAAGAGGAAATAACATTGCTGAGGAGATCAATACAAAACCACTTGGCCTGTACCACCTTGTACTGAATAATTTATAAACGCAAAGGCAAGAATTGGCAAAGATAGAGTCAAAGTAGACTAGCCCATCATTCTTCATGTGTTTAGGGAAGCCCACTCATGGAGTCAGCAGGGTTACAGTCTGGTTTTGTTCTGACCTCATGACCATGAGTTTATTTTGCTCAGGCAAAAGCATGATTCATAAAATCTCACCCCATCCATCTCAGAGCTTTGTGAGAACATAGTGAGAAAGCCTGGTGAAAACACATTGAAAAATTTTAAAATTACTATTATAAACAGACTTCCTAATTGTATATTTTTTTCTTATTTCTCTGAGCAAGTTTATGTGTTTATACATGGACACTTTTTAAATGATTTAAATAATCACATGCCATTTGGATACAGGAAAAAGGAGAAGAGAAAAAAATCAATTTATAAAGTGTTATATTGGTTTTCACGAGATTGACATATTCCTTAGGTGTTGGTGTTATGATCGTTAATGTTTATCTGGCTATTTTGCTTGTCCACATCTTCATACATAGTTGAAGTGGACCCTAAGTATAAGAGGCTAGGTTTTTCCAGTGGTTATGTATGGATGTGAAAGTTGGACAGTGAAGAAAGCTGAGCGCTGAAGAATTGATGCTTTTCAACTGTGGTGTTGGAGAAGACTCCTGAGAGTCCCTTGGATTGCAAGGAGATCCAACCAGTCCATTCTGAAGGAGATCAGCCCTGGGTGTTCTTTGGAAGGAATGATGCTAAAGCTGAAACTCCAATACTTTGGCCACCTCATGAGAAGAGTTGATTCATTGGAAAAGACTCTGATGCTGGGAGGGATTGAGGGCAGGAGGAGAAGGGGACGACAGAGGATGAGATGGCTGGATGGCACCACCAACTCGACGGACATGAGTTTGGGTGAACTCTGGGAGTTGGTGATGGACAGGGAGGCCTGGCATGCTGCAGTTCATGGGGTGGCAAAGAGTCGGACACGACTGGGCAACTGAACTGAACTGAAATAATGAATTAAACAATGTAACTAATGGGTCCTCAAAGAGACTGAGAATCCTTATTGAATGGTTCTGGCCCATCTATAATTTCTGATCTTGCAAGTTGCAACCTAGACAGTGGACTTCCCAGGTGGTTACAGGCAGTAAAGAATCTACCTGAAATGCAGGATTCCCAGGTTCAACTCCTCAGTCAGAAAGATCTCCTGGTGGAGGAAATGGCAACCCAGGCCAGTATTCTTGCCTGGGAAATCCCATGGACAGAGGAGCCTGTTGGGATACAGTCCATGGGGTCTCAAGAGTCAACCACGACTAAATGTACACAATCTAGACAGTATCAAATCTTACACAGAGTGGCTTAATAATGGTGATACACTGGAGGCCTCCATTATGACTGTATTTGGGTGAAATATTACCTCTTGATGTTGTTGTAAATCGTTTATGGATGAAGATTTTGATCTTTCTGACATTACTGTAGTATTACTCATGGCTGGTTCTTCCACATAAGTCAGCTAATTTAATTTTAAGGTAATAAAAAGCCCTTTATTTAAAGATGAAGAAACTGTGATTTTATAAGGTTAATTGAATAGCAGAAAACTCTAAGAAATGATTTTTTAAAGGCTGAAACTTTTGAAATTTGGCGTTTAAGTTAGTGTTTTTCTTCCTTACTTTTACATCCTTGACATCTTTAAATGAACTTTGAGTCATTTTGCCTTACTCTAACAGTGAAAATTAATCAGGAGCAGAATTTGCATTGAAGAAAGTCTAAATTTGGTAGGCATATTAACCTACCAATCACAGTAGGTGACAAAATCATAATGACTGAGGATCAATTTTCAAATTATGACCACAGAGCCTCTTCTAAGTGCAACCACATGTGTTTTTGAAGGAGGCAGATGACTGTTAATAGATTGTTTCTGTACTATGATATAAAAATGAGCATTCATTTATTCTTCTAGTAATGGACACATAACTTTAGGCAATAAATATTTCTCATAATGTTTTCTATTCTGAACCAAATTGAATTCTGATGTACTTGTCATCTAATTTATGATGAATTTATATTTATCAATGGAAAGATCCATTTCTCTCAATTAAAATATCAGGGTATTAAAAAGATGTAAGATGTGAACTATTTTAAAATTTTAAGATGGAATAATACTAGAAACATTTTTGAAGATAAATCCTACTTGTTCCTTGAGATGAAGCATATAGATTAGACATGATCCCTCTAATTTACACTGAACAGACATTTTCTGTGCTTGACATCTACATATCCTCATCAGGATAAACCCTTATCCCCGTGAACTCTATCTTCTCAATAAGCTATGAGGTATTGGAAAGCAGAGAAAGTCATGCACAGATGCAAGTGGTGGTGAATAAACAAAGCAATAAGCAGCCATTTCCTAGGTATCTCATTAAAAACAGGTTGTCTAAGGGAAATAAGGAGGTGTGTCTCCCAGTAGCTGTGTTTAGCATGTTTAATTTGCAAACATATGAAATAAGATTTTGTGAATAAATTATCAGCCTACTATCAGCCACATTCTGCTTGCTTATAATTTTTTTCTTCTTTCCATTTGCTTAATTTTTCCTCATTATATTGTTCATTTCAGTCTGAAATCTGTCATTTGCTGTGGCCAAAATGAGTGGATGCAAACTTGCAGTTTCATAGATGCCTTTGGTGAGCAGTCAGAGCCACTTAGACTGAGCAGTCAGAGCGGCTTAGGCTAAACAGAACAGTGTAGCTCCTGTCCCAAGAGGAAAATCATTGCCATTTATTTCAACCTTTTAGACTCAAGGTGAATGTTTACATATTCCAAGAATATAATGGAATGGACTCTATTGGAATGCATATTTTAACAGTCTTCTTTTAAATTGTGTTGATGCAAGCTTGAATAATTTCTGAATGTAGGCAGAATAGTGATCTCAAATTATTAAAAGCAACTATATATATATTTATTACATATATACATACATGAACACATATATCTTTGCAATGAAATAGTTTTGTTGTTTAGGAGTATCATTTTAAAATTACAAAAGATTTAATGTCTGGTAATTTAAAAGGACAAGGGAGGTTATATCTTACAGCCTCGTCTTTTTGTAGGTTAAGATTCTCAGGCTAAATGAATTGTCCAAGTTCTACCATCTTTAACAGATGCCTAATTTCACTGCCTAAATTCCAATGTTGCTACAAATGCTTTATTTCCTGGTGAAAATCTAATGATATTCCAAGTCTTATTTCAAAGCTACAACAGTCCTAAAACTAAAATTTTACTAAACTATCTTTTTTTCATTTATTTATTTTAATTGGAAGCTAATTAATTTCCAATATTGTGGTGGTTTTTGCCATACATTGACATGAATCAGCCACGGGTGTACGTGTGTTCCCCTGTCCTGAAACCCCTCCCACCTTCTTCCCCATCCCATCCCTCTGGGTTGTCCCAGAGCATCGGCTTTGAGTGCTCTTTTTCATGCATCGAACTTGGACTGGTCATCTGCTTCACATGTGGTAATATACATGTTTCAGTGCTATTCTCTCACATCATCCCACCCTCGCCTTCTCTGACAGAGTCCAGAAGTCTGTTCTTTACATGTGTCTTTTTTTGCTGTCTTGCATATACGGTTGTCATTACCATCTTTCTAAATTCCAATATATGCATTAATATACTGTATTGGTGGTTTCCTTTCTGACTTGCTTCGTAATATTCCATTGTGTATATGTACCACAGCGTTCTTATCCATTCGTTTACTGAGAGACATCTAGGTTGCTTCCATGTCCTAGCTATTGTAAACAGTTCTGCAATGAACATTGGGGCGCATCTTTCCATGTGTTTGTAAGCCATCTCTATGTCTTCTTTGGAGAAATGTCTGTTTAGTTCTTTGGCCCATTTTTTGATTGTGTCATTTATTTTTCTGATATTGAACTGCAAGAGCTGCTTGTATGTTTTGGAGATTAACTCTTTGTCAGTTTTCAATTTGCTATTATTTTCTCGCATCCTGAAGGCTGTCTTTTTACCTTGCTTGTAGTTTCCTTCGTTGTGCAAAAGCTTTTAAGTTTAATTAGGTCCAATTTGTTTATTTTTGCTTTTATTTCCATTACTCTGAGAGGTGGATCATAGAGGATCTTGCTGTAATTTATGTCAGAGAAAGTTCTGCCTATGTTTCCTCTAGGAGTTGTATAGTTTCTGGTCTTACATTTAGATCTTTAATGCATTTTAAGTTTATTTTTGTGTATGGTGTTAGAAAGTGTTCTAGTTTCATTCTTTTACAGGAGGTTGACCAGTTTTCCCAGCATCACATTTTAAAGATGCTTTCTTTTCTCCATTGTATATTCTTGCCTCCTTTGTCCAAAGATAAGGTATTCATGGGAGTGTGGATTCATCTCTGGGCTTTCTATTTTGTTCCATTGATCAATATTTCTGTTTTCATGCCAGTACCATACTGTCTTGATGACTGTAGCTTTGTACTATAGTCTGAAATCAGGCAGGTTGATTCCTCCAGTTCCATTCTTCTTTCTCAAGATTGCTTTGGCTACTCGAGGTTTTTTTTGTGTGTGTGTTTCTATATAAACTGTGAAATTATTTGTTCTAGTTCTGTGAAAATTAACCATTGGTAGCTTGATAGGGGTTACACTGAATTTATAGATTGCTTTGGGTAGTATACTCATTTTCACTGTATTGATTCTTCTGATCCATGAACATGGTATATTTCTCCATCTATTTGTGTCATCTCCGGTTTCTTTCATCAGTGTTTTATAGTTTTCTATATATAAGTCATTTGTTTCTTTAGGTAAATTTATTCCTAAGAATTTTATTCTTTTTGTTGCTATGGGATTGTTTCCTTAATTTCTCTTGTTTTCTCATTGTTAATGTATAGGATGCAAGGGATTTCTGTGTAATAACTTTATATCCTGCAAGTTTACTATATTCATTGATTAGCTCTTCAGTAATTTTCTGGTGGTGTCTTCAGGGTTTTCTATGTAGAGGATCATGTTGTCTGCAAATAGTGAGAGTTTTACCTCTTTTCCAATCTGGATTCCTTTTATTTCTTTTTATTCTATGATTGCTGTGGCTAAGACTTCCAAAACTATGTCGCATAGGACCAGTGAGAGTGGGCACCCTTGTTTCTGACTTTAGAGAAAATACTTTCAATTTTTCACCGTTGAGGATAATGTTTGTTGTGGGTTTATCATAGATGACTTTTATTATGCTGAGGTACGTTCCTTCTGTGCCTGCTTTCTGGAGACTTTTTATTATAAATGGGTGTTGAATTTTGTCAAAGGTTTTCTCTGCATCTATTGAGATAATCATATAGTCTTTATCTTTCAATTTGTTAATATCATGTATCACATTGACTGATTTGTTAATACTGAAGAATCCTTGCATCCCTAAGATAAAGCCCACTTGGTCATGATGTATCATCCTTTTAATAACATATTAAATTTTTTTTGTTAGAATATCGCTGAGGATTTTTGCATCTGTGTTCATCAGTGACAGTGGCTTGTAGTTTTCTTTTTTTGTGGCATCTTTGGTTTTGATATTAGTGTGATGGTGGCCTCATAGAATGAGTTTGAGAATTTACCTTCCTCTGTAATTTTCTGGAAGATTTTGAGAAGGATAGCTGTTAGCTCTTCTCTAAATTTTTGGTAGAATTCACCTGTGAATCCATCTTGTCCTGGGATTTTGTTTGTTGGAAGATTTTTTATTACAGGTTCAATTTCTGTGCTTGTGATGGGTCTGTTAAGAGTTTCTATTTCTTCCTGGTTCAGTATTGGAAGTTTATACTTTTCTAAGAATTTGTCCATTTCTTCCAAGTTGTACATTTTATTGGCATATAGTTGCTGATAGTAGTTTCTTATGATCCTTTGTATTTTTGTGTTGTCTGTTGAGATTTCTCCATTTTCATTTCTAATTTTATTGATTTGATTCTTCTCCCTTTTTTCTTGGTGAGATGGGCTAATGGTTTGTCTATTTCATTTATCTTCTCAAAGAACCAGCTTTTAGTTTTGTTGATTTTCAGTATTGTCATCTTTGTTTCTTTTTCATTTATTTCTGCTTTGATTTTTATGATTTCTTTCCTTCTGCTGACTTCTACTGACTTTCTTCATTTCTTCTTTTTCTAGTTGCTTTAGGTGTAAGGGTAGTTTATTTATTTGATGTTTCTGTTTCTTGAGGTAAGCTTGTATTGCTATGAACCTTCCTCTTATTAAATAAAAAGTTATTTTTGAAGATTTTGGTTTATAAAGTCAGAGGTTGATATGGTTAGTTTTGTAGTGTGTAATATTGTATTTCATTAATTTTACCTTCACTTTTTACATGATGAGATTTTTTTATTAAGGAAATCTTTATCAATTAGCAAGATTTAGAGATGCTTTGATTTCACTCACTAACAGAACAAATGAAAGTGGAAAAAACAAAAGGAAACAAAAAAAGGAACTGGCAAAATGTCAAAAGAGGAGGGAAGAGAAAGATTTTCAGGAGAATGGACGCATACCTCTGGAAGGCACACTGAGCAGGACTGATGGAGTTGTGGGGTCTGTAAGAAGCAGTGCTTCTCTGAACCATAGTGGGTGGGGAGGAGCAAATGAGGGTGCCCCCATCAATCAGATGATGTCTCATTCCAGGACAATTTGGATGCTCTGAGGAATGAGGGGGATGAATCACAGCCTAAGACACTCTGGGAGGCTGTGTCCTGGTTGCCATTTAACATGTATAAAATATTAACACATTTGTACTTGCCATGAAGTGAGACCTTGCAAGGGTTTTCCTGGTAAATATTGCTGGACAGAGCTAACATCCATTTTTTTAAGTAGGGAGAACATGGAACTTAGAGCCACTGGTTCAGTGATGCTCTAGAGAGGAAAGACTGTAATTTTGCCTTCATCAGTTTAAAGGAGTTTGGGCTTACAAAAATGTTATTAAAAGGTTATGCATGGAGATAATGACCCTGTTTAGCACTTCTGAATTCTTGGAAAGTGTTAAACATGTGTAAGATGGAACTGTAATGAGGATCACTGATCACAAGTGAGAGTACATTATGTTTCTCAGTCAAATTAGACTATTTCAGAATACATTGAAGCAAGGTAACACTTAAATAATTTTGACTGTAGATGGATATTAAAGGATGTTTTGTGATTTTCCTACTTTGGATGGCCATGCTGTAAATGAATATCCCCTATTGTAAGCAAATTGAAATTAAATATTTATTAGCTTAGAAGTTTGATTATTTATACATATACTGCATGATTTCAAAAAACCAATCAATAAGAGAGAGAGAGATCTCATTTCTCTTATGAGGACACATTGTTAGGCTGACTGTTTTAAAATGAAAATCAGTTGACAGACTGTATCATCCAAATTTCAAACTAAAAACCATACAGTTTATTAAGAGAACAGTTGGGATAGAAGATAAAAAAGGACTGAGGTTGCAAACATTCTAAAAATAAAATCTTCTTTATCTCTAGATAAAAATTCACTCAAGAATACTCTTCAAATTATCCTTGCACTTATTAACTATATGGACTAGGGATAAAAAAAAAAAAGTAAGGAACATTTTGAATTGACTGGAAAGCATGATAAAATTATTTTAGAATAAATAAGATATGATTGTGATAATGGGAAATGAAATAGTAAATAGGAGGACAGAGTGTAATGAAGCAAAAACAAATGTTCTATATTCATTCTGTCCTTTGATTTTCATCCAAATCCATGCCTGACCTTTACTCTACTTTCACTTATTCATTAGTTATATCAAGATTCCTATACTTAGGGTGCTGTGCTGGGCTCTGGAGGTAAAATGAGTAGTCTAGAGTAAAAATGCCTTTGAAAACCCATATATCTGTATTCAACAAAGACTTCTCCATTACTGTGACTTTATCCTTGGAGAAGCTATTGAACTTCATCCAGCCTCAGTTACAAAAATGAAAATAGTAATTCATACTTCTTAAGACTAAATGAAATAATATATTTAATCTTTTAAGTTTAACATTATCTGGTTTATAATCATTCCATAAATTATAGAAATTTGTTGTTCAGATACTTGTTATAAAGTTATTAAAAAACCACATGTCAAGTATTTAATATACATCATGAAGAAAGTTGGTTGTACAAGATGAATTACTAAATAAAATAAAGGTCACATCATTAGGACTGTGACTGACTCTTCCTTGGCTTTCCAAAAGCCATTCTTAAACCTGTCTCCTTTGTCACCTCCCACAATAAGGCTAAAACAAACAAACAAACAAACAAACAAAACTTGTTTGACAACATCCCTGGAAGCTAGATGAATTATTGGTCAATACCTGATGAAAGGATGTTTTAGAAAACATTTTCCCCCCGATAAAACAGATTCTTTTTTTCCTCACCACTCCTTTCTATAAGTTTGAAATGATAATCTGCAGATATAAAAACCACAACTACAGCGTCCTTTTTGTAGCTAGGGCAACAGCCAAGGTCATTGCCAAAATGCTGACCAGGAACTCTGGCATAACTGAGATGTGCATCAACACTGAATCTGCTAAACTCTATTTTTATTCACGAGGAAATGTCATTATTACTTCAGGAAATGTCAGTCAGGTATTCTAGTGTTTATGACTTCAATCATTCTAATTGATGAAAAAGTCATGTTAACAAATGGTCAGGATTAGGAGGCAGCCCACGGGAACCATGTCTAGTATTTTAGTCTGTATGGGAACAGTACCTGGGGGTTACTCCTAGAGAAGATCACGTGAAAATTATAATTTTATAATTTTTTAATTTTTAATTTTTTTAAAAAATTTAAAAAATAAATAGCAGGCTGGATAGCCTAGGAGTATGGGATTGACATGTACACACTGCTATATTTAAAACAGATAACTAATAAGCAAATGAATTACTTTTGAAAAAAAAAGTAAATAGCAGTTCTCTTTAGTTTCTTTCTTTTTTTTTTTTCAGTTAAGTGAATTATTTTTTGAATTTTTATTTTTACTTTATTTTACTTTACAATACTGTGTTGGTTTTGCCATAGATTGACATGAATCCACCACGGGTGTACATGCGATCCCAAACATGAAAGCTTGTCCATGGTTTGTCCTGATGTGGATTTCTTTGGGCTCATCTTGCTTAGAACTTCCTCAGCTTCTTTAATCTGTAGGTTTTTTGTCATTTTCCAAATTTGTAAGTGGTCTAAATATGTCATTAAAAGATAAAGATGGTAATGTGGATCAAAAATCATGACCACACTATCCAGAAGAAACTCATTTGTTATACTGGCAGTTTGAAAGTAAAAGGACTGAAAAAGATATGCTGTAAAAATATGAATGAAAAGAAAGCAAAATGGCTATATTAATACCAAATAAAGCTGACATCAGAGCAAAGAAAATTACCAAATACACAATGAAACATTATATAATGATGAAATAATAAGTCCACCAAGAAGACATGGCAATCCTAAATGAGTATTCATCAAACAATAAAGCTTCAAAATATGTAAAGCAAAATATGATAAAAATGAAAGGAGAAATTCATAAATTTACTATTGATGATAACTAAACATCCTCTATAAACTGTGGATGAAACTAGACAGAAAATCAGCAAGGATGTAGAAGAATCCAACATCATCAAACAAAGGATTGAATGCACATTAAGAGAATATGCCATGTCTGCATGAATAGCATGTGCCTTTAAAATTCCCATTGAATAAATACCAATATATAACATATCCTAGGCTATAAATCAGTTCAGTCGCTCAGTCATGTCCGACACTGTGACCCCAGGAATACAGCAATCCAGGCTTCCCTGTCCATCACCAATTCCTGGAGCTTGCTCAAACTCATGTCCATCAAGTCAGTGATACCATCCAACCATCTCATCCTCTGTGGTCCCCTTATCCTCCTGCCTTCAATCTTCCCCAGGATCAGGGTCTTTAACAATGAATCAGTTCTTCCCATCAGGTGGCCAAGGTATTGGAGTTTCAGCTTCAGCATTACTCCTTCCAACGAATATTCAGGACTCGTTTCCTTTAGGACTGACTGGTTGGATCTCCTTGCAGTCTAAGGGACTCTCAAGAGTCTAATCCAACACCACAGTTCAAAAGCATCAATTCTTCTGCTCTCAGCTCTTTTCACAGTCCAACTCTCACATCCATACATGACCACTGGAAAAACCATAGCTTTGAGTAGACTGGCCTTTGTTGGCAAAATAATGTCTCTGCTTTTTAATATGCTTTATAGGTTGATCATAGCTTTTCTTTCAAGAAGCAAGCATCTTTTAACTTTATGGCTGCAGTCACCATCTGCAGTGATTTTGGAGCCCTCAAAAATAAAGTCTCTCACTATTTCCCCATCTATTTGCCATGAAGTGATGGGACTGGATGCCAAGATCTTTGTTTTTTGAGTGTTGAGTTTTAAGCCAATTTTTTCACTTTTCTTTTCACTTTCATCAAGAGGCTCTTTCTTTTCTTTTTTGTTTCTTTTGCTTTCTGCCATAAGGGTGGTGTCATCTGTATATCTGAGACTATTGATATTTCTCCTGGCAATCTTGGTTTCAGCTTGTGCTTCAGGCAGCCCAGCATTTCCCATGATGCACTCTGCATATAACTTAAACAAGCAGAGTGACGATATGCAGCCTTGATGTACTGCTTTCCCAAATTGTAACCTGTCTGTTGTTTCATGTTCAATTCTAACTTGTTTCTTGTCTGGCATACAGATTTCTCATGAGGCAAATAAGGTGGTTTGGTGACATTATAGGAATCAGTGAACTAAAATGGACAGGAATGGGCAAATTTAACTCAGATGACCGACCATTATATCTATTCCTGTAGGCAAGAATCCCTTTGAAGAAATGGAGTAGCCCTCCTAGTCAACAAAAGACTCTGAATGCAGTACTTGGGTGCAATCTCAAAAACAACAGAATGATCTCTGTTAATTTCCAAGGCAAATCATTCAATATCACAGTAATCCAAGTCTATGCCCCAACCAGTTGGGGCAATGTTGAAGAAGCAGAAGTTAAATGGTTCTATGAAGAGCTACAAGACCTTCTAGAACTAACACCAAAAAAAAAAAAAAAAAAAGATGCCTTCTTCATCATAGGGGTCTGGAATGCAAAAGTAGGAAGTCAAGGGAACCTGGAGTAACAGGCAAGTTTGACCTGGGAGTACAGAATGAATCAGAGAAAAGGCTAACAGAGTTTTTCCAAAAGAATGCACTGGTCATAGCAAACACCCTCTTCCAACAACACAAGAAATGACTCTACACATGGACATCACAAGATAGTCAACACTGAAATCAGATTGATTATATTCTTTGCAGCCAAAGATGGAGAAGGTCTATATAGTCAGCAAAAACAAGACTGGAAGATGACTGTGGCTCAGATCCTGAACTCCATATTGCAAAATTCAGACTTAAATTGAAGAAAGTAGGGAAACCACTAGGCCATTCAGATATTACCCAACTCAAATCTCTTATGATTATACAGTGGAAGTTACAAATAGATTCAAGAAATTAGACCTATTAGACAGAGTGCCTGAAGAACTATGGACATTGTTCAAGAGGTTCATGATATTGTACAGGAAGCATTGATCAAGTACATCCCCCAAAAGAAATTGAAAAAGACAAAATAGTTGTTTGAGGAGACCTTACAAATAGCTGAGAAAAAAAGAGAAGCTAAAGGCAAAGGAGAAAAGGAAAGATATCCACTTGCATGCAGAGTTCCAAAGAATAGCAAGGAGAGGTAAGCAAGCCTTCTTCAGTGATCAATGCAAAGAAATAGAGGAAAACAATAGAATGGATAAGGCTAGAGATCTCTTCGAGGAAATTAGAGATACCAAGGGAACATTATATGCAAAGATGGGCACAATAAAGGACAGAAATGGTATAGACTTAACAGAAGCAGAAGATATTAAGAAGAGGTGGCAAGAATACACAGAAGAACTATACAAAAACGATCTTCATCACCCAGATAACTATGATGATGCAATCACTCACCTCATGCCTGACGTCTTGGAATTTGAAGTCAAGTGGGCCTTAGGAAGTACCACTACGAACAAAGCTAGTGGATGTGATGGAAGTCCAGTTGAGCTATTTCAAATCCTAAAAGATGATGCTGAGAAAGTGCTGCACTCAATATGCCAGCAAATTTGGAAAACTCAGCAATGACCACAGGACTGGAAAAGGTCAGTTTTCATTCCAGTCCCCCAAAAAGGCAATGCCAAAGAATGCTCAAACTACTGCATAATAGCTCTCATCTCACATTAGAGTAAAGCAGTGCTCAAAATTCTCAAGCCAGGCTTTAACAGTACATGAACCATGAGCTTCTATATGTTCATGCTGGATTTAGAAAAGCCAGAGGAACCAGAGATCAAATTGCCAACATCCGTTGCATCATCGAAAAAGAAGAGATTTACAGAAAAAAACATCTCCTTCTGCTTTATTGACTACACCAAAGGCTTTGACTGTGTGAATCACAACAAACTGGAAAAATTCTTAAACAGATGGGAGTACCAGACCACCTTACTTGCCTTCTGAGAAATCCTAGGCTATATATCATGGCTCAATGAATTTAAAAGAGTTAAAATTTTATAGCATATGTTCTCTGACCACAATGAAATAAAACTAGGAATCAATGACAGAGAGATGACAGAAAATATTCCAAGCACTTATAAACTAAACAGTGCTTCAAAATAATCCACGGATGGAAACATTGCAGGAAAATAGAATAGATAGATGTAAATGAAACTAAAATCTATCAAAAAATCATCATGCTAAGGCAGTATTAGGGGAAAATTTATAGCACTAAATGTATGCATTAGAAAAAAAGAACAAGTTTGAAATCAGTAATCTAAGCTCTCACTGCATTTCCATAAAGAAGAGCAAAAGAAAACAAAGCGTGGACTTCCCTGGTGGCTCCCTGGTGGCTCCCTGGTAAAGAATCCGCCTGCCAATGCAGCAGACCTGGGTTCAGTCCCTGGTCCTGCAAGATCCCACCTGTGTCAGAGTAACTAATGTCCGTGCACCACAACTCCTGAGCCTGTTCTCTACAACAAGAGAAGCCGCCGAGTGGGAACCACCTGCACACAAGTAGAGAGTAGCCCTTATTGCTCCAACCAGAGAGAGCCTGCACAGAGCATTGAAGACCCAGCACTGACAAAAATAGATAAATAAAATTATACTAAAAAAAGAAAGATAAGAGAAGGGGAAAAATAAAGACAATCAGAAATGAACAAAATTTAAAAATAACCTTTAGAAAAAGAATAAACAAAGAAGTGTGGGGTTTTTTTTGGGGGGGGGAAATCAATAAAATCAACAAACGTTTAGCAAACTGTTTAGCAAAAATGTTTTCTTTAATAAAAAAATAGAAGATTGCCAGTATCAGGAATGAAAGAAACTTGTATACACCAGTAGGAAAGTGATACTAGAATTCTGAACATACAGATCTGAAAACATGGGTAAATTGAGCCAGTTCCTAAAAGAACATCAACAACAAAAAACCACGAATGACCTCAACCTGCTCAATATAAAGTAAACCATTTGAATGATCCTATTACATCTATTAAGGAATCTGAATTCCAAACTTAAAACCAAACAACAAACAAATGAAAACCTCAAGAAAAAAATACTTTGTTGAGATGGTTTTCACTGGAGAATTCTACCAGAACTTTAAAGAGTAATTGAGTCCAATTCAGTATAATCTCTTCCAGAAGTTAGACGAGTGAATCATTCACAGCTTGTTTTATGAAGCTAATTTCATTCAAATACTCAAACCAGACAAAAAGTACAAAGACAAACATACACAGAAACAACTGTAGACCAAAACCTATATGAATGTATTTGTACAAATCATTAACATAATATTAACAATTAGAAATCACCATTACATAAAATGATTTATGCACCATGATAAAAGAGACTTCATTTTAGGAATTCAAGACTGGTTCAGTATTCAGAAATCAATACATATAATAAACTCTATTTACAGACTTAGGAAGAAAAAAATCAAACTCATATATTCAGTGTGAAAATTGTATTTAACAAAATTCAACATTCATTCATGATAAAAATTCTAAGAAAAGTGGGAATAGAAGGAAACTTTCTCAACTTGATAAGGAACAACCACAGACAATACAACAAGCATTATATTTCATTTTGAATTTAAATAAGAAAAACAAGTTTTGAAAAACTTAATCTTTTTCCCCTCTGATGGAATAAGGCAAGGGTGCCTGCTCCACTACTCTTGGAGTTGTGTTGGAAGTCTTAGCCAGTGCAATAAGGCAAGAAAGGGAAATTAAAGACATACAGATTGGAAAGGAAAAAAAAAAATGACTACTTATTTTGCTTATTTGCATATGGCATGTTTGTGTATTGTTTTAGTTTACATTGCTGTAACAAAAATGCCAGAGAATGGGTGACTTACACAGGAAACACTTATTTCCTCATGGTTTCCAGACCCCTTTGCAGACAGCATATATTACTTGGGCTCTGAATTCAGAGCTGGATTATGCCATGGATGAATTGGAAAGGAAGTAGTGTGTTCTGGGGCTGGATGCCGTAGGTGGCTTCCTACAGGAAGTGGGGGCTATTGAAGAGCAGATTCTCATGTAGTTGTTCCTGGAAACTCAGCCCAGTATTCACCCCTTGAGCACTTCCAGGACTTCTGGATGCCATTGAATATTTTGTAATTAATCTCTTTCTGTTTAAACCTGAAGTGTAATCTACCCTCTGCTGCTGAATTCTAATACAAACCAGGTGGACTCTGTTCATGAGAAAATGTGACGTTATTTCCTTTTAGCATAGAGCCAACTTATAATAGATGACAACTAGCCTGCATTTTTTCTCATGGGAAAATTGCTCATTGCCTGTTTTAGTGTAGGATTTGGTTGTCGAGATACTGTATATCATTTTCTAAATTTTAAGTTTGCATGGAGACTTGGAAATGTCTAGTAAATATTATAATAAATGTCATTTTAGAGACTTGTAGATCTAACTGTGATGGAGTTGATTAAATAAGTAGCATTATCATTGATGTTTTATATTAAAGAATTTATCATAAAAGATAGTAGAATTAAGCCTATAATCACTTATTTTCTGTACACTTTGATGAGTGGGACTTCAAAGACATGGTAGAATCAAGACAGAACATATTCTCACTTTAAACCTTATTCCAAAGTCTTAACGATGATGTTGAATTTCAGGAACCAGATTTTATGTCTGGGCTAATAGCCAGTAGTGGGTACGTTAAAACAATGGAGAATATTCTCTGTGCATTTGAGAAGAATGTGTGCTTTGCTATGGTTGGATGAGAAATAAAGCAGGTGATAAAGTACAGGGTTTAGTTGAGAAGGAAGAACAGGACAGCCTAATTTGAATGA
Source organism: Ovis aries (assembly GCF_016772045.2). Classification (NCBI taxonomy): domain Eukaryota; kingdom Metazoa; phylum Chordata; class Mammalia; order Artiodactyla; family Bovidae; genus Ovis; species Ovis aries. The sequence continues at coordinate 4,623,897 of NC_056079.1, read as the reverse complement.
CCATTTTCAGTGTTGGCATTGGAGAGACGACACAGCCTCCCTCACATACCCTGCCATAAGATTGTGAATTGGTATCACCTTTTAGTAAAATGGGGTAACATGTGGAAAATCTTAGTGAGATACTTTACAGCAATCTGGCTTCTTTTTTAAAAAAGAATTTTATTGAGGTATAGTTGGTTTAGAATGTTGTATTATTTTCTGCTGTAGAGAAAAGTGATTCAGTTATACACATATAGACATTCTTTTTTAATATTCTCTTCCATTATAGTTTATCACAGAATATTAATTATAGTTCTCTGTGCTATACAGTAAGACCATGTCATTTTAAACTCACTTCTAAGTACTGATTTTCAGGAAATATAAGATGAAGAGAAATCTAAAATATAGCATATGTAATCCATAAATGATCAGTCTGGATTTGTGAAAGTGTGTGTACATGTATGTGTGTGTTGTAAGTTGTAAACCACTTAATGGATATGTGCACAAAGCTATATTTAAAACAGATAGCCATCAAGGGCCTTGCTATGTAGCACAGTCTCTCTGCTCAATATCATGTGGCAGCCTGGTTGGGAGGGGAGTTTTGGGGAGAATGGATACATGTGTCTATATGTCTGAATCCCTTTGCAGCAGTGAGACTATCACATCATTGTTAATTGTCTGTACCTCAATACAAAATAAAAATTTGAAAGGATAGATGATTATTAAATAAATTAATAATTCGGTTGTTCACTTAACAACCGAATACCATTCCACAATTAAAATAATGATATAGTTTTATGTTTCACATAAAAGGATACTGACATCAAATTAAGCGAAAAAAGCAGCTTTGACAGAAACAAATCATATGATGACTTGTTTATAAATATAAATACATAGCAGTCACGTTGAGGCACTAGACTAAAAGCAAACCGTGGTTCTCACTAAGGAGATTGTTCTTCCTTTCTGCTCTTGCATTTTGCCTATAGTTTGTTTTATTTTTTAAATCATAATGAGTTTGATATTGAAAAATATTCTTTGACAAATACAAAATTTGGATTTTTAGAGTTGGTACTATACAGATGAGAAAAGCTTAAATTTGGAGATGGAGGGCTGAGAAGAGAATAAAATGAAAACTACTTCCAAGGATTAACTAAGAAAACACCACAATATAAAATTGATAATAGAAGACGATGAAGAGTCAATTCAGTGTTCAAAAGAGCACAAGTATAGATTGAAATGAGACTGGTCTTCTTGAACTTAAGAATTCTAAAGTCTGGTCTCGGAGATAGAGGCTATAATGCTTGGTCAGTTTAGCAGTGAGCCATGGTGGGATTCAGATAAAAGTGAAGTGGCTGTGAACGTAAGCTCAAAATAACTGTTAACGCTAATATGATGCTTGTAACGTGTTGGTTGGGCACTGTCCTGAATACTTTACAGGTCTCACAAATACTCATTTATCTTTTACAATCACCAAAAAAGAGTTTCTGTTACTTTTATGTGTGAAGTGCAGAGATTCACAGGTGTCAGAACTGGGATTCTAGTTCAAGCACCTGTCCACAGTATCCTGTGCTCTTGACAATAAGGCCATAGAGCTGATCTAACTTCAGTCTGAACCATCTGCAGCACTGAAGTCGGAAGAACGATGGCGGGGCAACTTGTGAAGGGGGCGAAAAAGGTCTGAGAGCCAAATGCTGAAGGTGAGACCATCCCTTGAGGTTAGTAAAATATAATAATGATGGAGAATCATCATATGAACTCTTAATATATGCATACTCTCTGCAAGAAAAAGAAATCAAAATCGTTTATGGACTTTATAACCCTGAGGATTAATATCTTTTCATGTTGGCAAATGGGCTTACACAGAAACCTTGAAACAGCCGCTCCCCTTTTTGTTCTCTCTGATTTCAAATAAAAATGCAGCCTGGTTTGCTTCAAGGTCGTTGGTCTCTAATTTAGAATGCAATACTTCCAAGCCTGCTGACAAAGCCTATTGTTAGACTCTAAATAAAAACAACAACCAAAGCGTGGAAGAAATAGAGTATTTAATTATGTTTTACTTGTGAAATTATAAAGTGAAGAAAATTTGGTGATGTAAAATTGAAGGTTGCGACCTTCAGGGGGGATAGCTCTAAAAGATAGAGGTTGAACTTCTAGAATTGCACGATTCTAGAACGGTTCTCTGAGGGCCACCATGATTCCTGATCCAGGGCATGTGAGCCTTTTCATTCCCTCTTCTGGAGGGTGGGCACAACCTCTGAATATGTACTATCTGGAAGCCAGGTCCCTTGACTCAGTTACTTCTTAGGGTGAATGGTGGTGGATGGTCACTCTCATGATTAAGTTATGTTGCAGAGAGGCTACTGGAAGGGGAATGGGAGGGCACCTTGATGGACGCACACCTGCCTGGGATAAGGAACTCCTTGTGCAGTGGGGGTAGGGGTCCCAGCAAGGATCTTTGCGTGGCCTAGAAGACCCGAGAGTGACCTCCAGCTAGTGAGTAGACAGGGACCTCCATCCCTCTACCTCAGGGGATTTCACTGTTCCATCATTTTATTAATAAGTGAACCTGGAGGAACTCCTGACCTCCAGATTAAATGCGCAGCCTGACAGCTTGACTTCTACCTCTGAGACCAAGTCATACCCAAATCCCCGTTCCCAGGAAACTCTGACATCATAAAGCTGTGCTGTTTAAAGCTGATAAATTTGTGTTAATTTGTTATGGAATAGCAATAAACCAACATATAACACTGAGAAAATGGACCATGTCAGAAAGTGAAATGAAGTAACACAACCAATTTTATTTCTGTAAATACCATGACACATTCTGACAGATAATTAAAGTTACCTAGGTGGAAGTTGGCTAGTGCTGTAGTTAACATTTCGAAACTTTCAGCGATTACACATTTTAGCTCCTGTCCAGTGCACTAAATTATCCTCAGCAAATCATTAAATACTCATTAAGTGCCCATATGCACCTGCTGCTTCTCAGGGCACAGGTACTGAGTCAACACAAAACTGGATCATTGCAAACTGTGAAAAAGGAAACACTTAGTTCTGATATGAGCGGGGTTGGCTTTCCCTGACCCCTGCCTTCAGGGTTAAAGCAAACATACAGGGGTGGAGAAAGTAACTGAGACCAATGGAGGGAATTCAGGCAGTCATAGCACATGATTTCACACTGAGGTTTTCTTAATTGCCTATTTCAGGGCCCAACCCATGTGATCAGAATGCCCATAAATGGGGTCTGAGAATTTGTGTTTTACAAATCTCTCTAGATAGTTCTAAAGCACAGCTACCAGCTGAGAAGGTAAATGAGACCAAGAGTGGCAACTAAAGTTTCATTTTCAAGCACTTCAGTGACTAAGTGACTTAAATTCTCCAATTATTTCAGCAATTATTTATTCTCTGGTGACTCAGAGAAGAAGAGAAACACCGCCCCAGTCCTCAAGAGTCTCACAGTCTAGGACAGAGACTGTCAGGGCGTGTGCTAGGTTCTGTACCATCCTGTAAACAAGGTCGGGAGTGCAGCTAGGATCCGCTGTGGGGAAAGTGCTGGTGGAAAGGACACTTGACGGAGGAAATGGTATTGGAGTGGGACCTCAACATTTGAGTCAGATGTCAATGTAACAAGTTCTTTCTATGGGCATGTATCTGATACATATTCTAAAAAGCTGTGAACAAAACAGTGCTATGATTGAGAGTTTGAGCTCAGACAGATGGGATTGATTCCCAGCTCTAATGTTTGGCTTTCTTCTTTTTGCACTGGGATGACCTCACAGAGGATTGTATTTCTGAGAATTATATGTGGGTAAACTCTTAGCGTACTCTCTGCCACATGTTATTATTTTTCTTGGCTGCTGTGCCCTGTACAACCGTAGCTACTGGGATGTTCAATAAGATCGTATTTAAAGAAAGCTAGAAGCAGGTCTTACTCCTCAAAGATTCTCATCTGGTCTAAGAAGAAGATTGAGACACACAAGCAGATAGTTTCAGCTCTTCCCCATGACTGCCCCAGAGGCATAGCAGTGGCTGTGAAAGAGAAGAGCGGGTTTAATTTTGCCTGGAGGAGTGAAGCAGAGAGGTGAAACTTTGCAAGGAGTTATTTTAAGTAAGCTTTAAGGATCTCTTGGGAGTTTATCAGGCACAGAAGGAAAGCTATGGAAACAGGTTTTCCAGGTGAGAATATTTGTGCCCAGAAAAAGCTTTCAGTTCTCATGATCTGCTCATCAGATGTTTTTAAGGCCTTGTTTTAGCCAAGTCCAAGATGTCATTTCCATAAAGAATTTTTGGACCTGTGAATGGACATGAATATATCATGTCTTTGTTGATTCTACAAGCTATATTCCTTGGATGGAACACACCAATATTTTTTACTGTGTGCAGTACTTGAAAACATGCGACAGCTTTGAGTGCTGATCATGTGTTGTAGTAGAAGCTGAGTCACTAAAGTGTCTGACTCTTGGAACCCCAAGGATTGTAGCCCGCCAGGCTCCTCTGTCCATGGGACTCTCCAGGCAAGCATACTGGCGTGGGTTGCCATTTCCTTCTCCAGGGAAATCTTCCCAACCCGGGAATCAAACCCAGGTCTCCTGCATTGCAGCAGACCATGTGTTAGAGATTGATTATTAAGCAAAGGATGCATTATCACACACACACACACAAATAACATCTTAAGTCCTTCTATAAACATCTAAGAAACCTTCTGTATTGTGAAAAGTATACACTGGTTATTTGGAAAGGAATCTTTCTCTTCTGTAGAACTAGTTCTCAAATTCAGAGGTTTGATTTTTACCTGTTTTACTGTGAAATCAAGGTGCTATGGAAGCTACTTGCTGTAATGAATGAGTTTTGCCCCTTTTGACTCCGTGGGCTGGCAGGGTTCTTTGTGTTGCCTCTTTCTGTGATATCTGGATCCAATAACAATTATGTAAAGAAATGTTTTACTTTCTTAGAATTGTATTATAGAAGCACTGGTGAACTCTGGATCATATATCATAATATTTTCTCTTTAAGGATATTGTGAATGAGAAAGAGGGAAGGGGAACTAGATGAGAATGATTTTTCCTGAGCTTGTGAAGCCAGTAGGAGAAAAGTAAAGCCAATGAAGTATTCTGCTATCTAGAGAAAGACTTTTAAATAAACCACCTTCTTTGTCGTTGTTTTTGTTCAGTCACTGAGTTGTGTCCGACTTTTTGCAACCCCATGAACAGCAGCACGCCAGGCTTCCCAGTCCTTCACTGTCTCCCAGAGCTTGCTCAAACTCATCTTCATTGAGTCAGTGATGCCATCCAACCATGTCATCCTCTGTCATCCCCTTCTCCTTCTGTTTTCAATCTCTCCCAGTATCAGGATCTTTTCCAATGAATTGGCTCTTTGTTTATATGATGAAGATCAGGGGTTTGTACTAATAGAAATGACAGGCTTTTCGGCAATTACTACATATAGATTAAACAAATCAAAGAGTCAAAGAAACCCAACTATGCCCACTCACCTAGCCTCCATGTGTTTGGCAGCCCTGGACATTTTGTGGGAGCAGTGACTTGGTTGAACTATTCCAAGAATCAGGAAAAGAGGGGAAAATACATAAACTGTAGACACCCCCTGCAAAAAAAAAAAAGTCACCTTGGACTCATTGGTATTTCTTGATTGAACTGGAGACCTCAAATTGCAGTGAGATAGTGTGCTGAAAATGAATTATTTGCATGTGTTCTTACACTCAGTGAATGGTTCAGAGAATAGCACTGAGTTTTGAACAGCACATCCTTTCTCACAGACCTGATTTTCCTGGTGTTCAAGTTATTCCTGACTAGTTCACAAACTAGATCATTCAGAGCAATCAGCTGAGGCTGAACTCCATTGTTACCAGAGCTTCTCATGAAATGGTGAAAAAATATCCACATTTTTTATACTGTTTCTCTAAAACCACTTCTAGACCAAGCCTGGACTCCTTCCAGTAGTACACAATATGGCATGCTACAGATTTTATGTGAGAGTGGTGTTTCCATCAATTAAACAAACTTCTTTTTTTTTTCTGCTGGAACTTTTGAGTACTGCATTTTCTAGGACTGTTGAGGAATCTTTTAAGATCCCTTTGAGAAAAATGCGTGGAACATAAAGTTTTAGTATGCCAACCAAAACATGAGTGCATTTAAGTAAACTTAGAAGGCTAGCACTACCTTTAAAATAAATTTTTAAAATGTTAGCTATAATGCTGTACAGTTCAAATTTCTCATACTTACAGAATTATATTTTTGCTGTTGTCATATTAGAATAATTCTGAATATCATTTAAAATAGAATTCTGTAATACAAAGTACAGATACAAAAAGGAAGCTCACTTTTTAAATGTGTGCAGTATGTTTATTTTGTCTGAAAGATTTACAAATGCCAAACTAAACCCATTCCTCCTTCTTAGCAGTGACTGATGATTTATGAGTAAGTTGGCCTGATGAGACATTTGACACAGACTTGGTCTCACTTGTGAAAATCTGTCAAAAACAAACTTCATTCTATGGTTATGACACGGTACATATATTGTTATTAAGGTATGTGAATGCATTTTAAAATAGTTACATTATTCTTTTTTTATTTTTTAAATTTTAAAATCTTTAATTCTTACATGCATTCCCAAACATGATTCTGATGGGCTGAAAATCATGTTTTGATTAATCCTTGAGATAAAACTAATTATGGACTCAATATATATTAGTTCAGATTAGTTCAGTTCAGTCGCTCAGTCGTGTCTGACTCTTTGGAACACCATGGGCTGCACCACGCCAGGCCTCCCTGTCCATCACCAACTCCAGAAGCTTACTCAAACTCATGTCCATCAAGTCCATGATGCCATCCAACCATCTCATCCTCTGTCATCCCCTTCTCCTCCTGCCTTCAGTCTTTCCCAGCATCAGAGTCTTCTCCAACAAGCCAGTTCTTCACTTAGGTGGCCAAAGTATTGGAATTTCAGCTTTAGCATCAGTTCTTCCAATGAATATTCAGTACTAATTTCCTTTAGGATGGACTAGTTGGATCTCCTTGCAGTCCAAGGGACTCTCAAGAGTCTTCTCCAATGCCACAGTTCAAAAGCATCAATTTTTTGGTGCTTGCTTTCTTTATGGTCCAACTCTCACATCCATACATGACTACTGGAAAAACCATACATTTGACGAGATGGGCTTTTGTTGGCAAAGTAATTTCTCTGATTTTTAATATGCTGTCTAGGTTGGTCATAGCTTTTCTTCCAAGGAGCAAGTGCCTTTTAATTTTATGGCTGCAGTCACTATCTGCAGTGATTTTAGAGCCCAAGAAAATAAAATCTCTCAGTGTTTCCCCATCTATTTGCTATGAAGTGATGGGACCAGATTCCATGATCTTAGTTTTCTGAATGTTGAGTTTTAAGCCAACTTTTTCATTCTCCTCTTTCACTTTTATCAAGAAGCTTTTTAGTTCTTCACTTTCTGCCATAAGGTTGGTGTCATCTGAGTATCTGAGACTATTGTTATTTCTCCTGGCAATCTTGATTCTAGCCTGTGCTTCATCCAGCCCAGCATTTTACATTATGTACTCTGCATAGAAGCTAAATAAGCAAGGTGACAATATACAACCTTGACGTACTCCTTTCCCTATTTGGAATCACTGTGTTGTTCCCTGTCTGTTTCTAACTGTTGCTTTCTGACCTGCATACAGATTTCTCAAGAGACAGGTCAGGTGGTCTGGTATTCCCGTCTCTTTCAGAATTTTCCACAGTTGTTGTGATCCACATACTCAAAGGCTTTCTCGTAGTCAGTAAAGCAGGAGTAGATGTCTTTCTGGAATCCTCTTGCTTTTTCTATGATCCAGGGGATGTTGACAATTTAATCTCTGGTTGCTCTGCCTTTTGTAGGTGCATCTTAAACATCTTAAAGTTCACAGTTCACATACTGTTGAAGCCTGACTTGGAGAATTTTGAGCATTACTTTGCTAGCATGTGAGATGAGTGCTATTGTGCAGTAGTTTGAGCATTCTTTGGCATTGTCCTTCTTTGGGATTGGAATGAAAACTGACCTTTTCTGGTCCTGTGGCCACTGCTGAGTTTTCCAAATTTGCTGGCATATTGAGTGCAGCACTTTCACAGCATCATCTTTCAGGATTTGAAACAGCTCAACTGGAATTCCATCACCTCCACTAGCTTTGCTTGTAGTGATGCTTCCTAAGGCCCATTTGACTTCACATTCCAGGATGTCTGGCTCTAGGTGAGTGATCACATTGTGGTTATCCAGGTCATGAACATCTTTTTTTGTGTAGTTCTTCTATGTATTCTTGATTTATACACCTCTTCTTAATGTCCTCTGCTTCTGTTAGAGCCATACTATTCCTGTCCTTTATTGAGCCCATGTTTGCATGGAATATTCCCTTGGTATCTCTAATTTTCTTGAAGAGATCTCTAATCTTTCCCATTCTATTGTTTTACCCTATTTCTTTGCATTGATCACTGAGGAAAGCGTTCTTATCTCTTCTTACTATTCTTTGGAACTCTGCATTCAAATGGATATATCTTTCCTTTTGTCCTTTGCTTTTAGCTTCCCTATATATATTTAATTATGAATTTTTTAGAGCTAAAATGTTTAATTCTAGCTAAGCAAATTCTCAATATTCAAAGGCCTGAATTAGCTATTCCAGAGTGACTGCTATTCCCCTTTCCTGGTTTATGAATGAACTCCATTTAGCATTTCTCATTAGAAAAGTGGATGCTTGAAATCACTGTAAGGAAAATTCCTCACTTTTTTCTTTTTACTTTTAGTGTGTTGTGCCATTAGGTCTGGGGTACACATTTCTGATCCAGAGCCTCTGTAATTCAATACTACAATTTTATTTCAGGCAATTATTTCTTTGAAATCAGAAAGGAATTTTGACTGATTAAAGAAAGAATGTACTTTTTTTTTTCCCTTATGGCAGAAAGTGAACAGGAAACAAAGAGCCTCTTGATGAAAGAGGAGAGTGAAAAAACTGCTTAAAACTCAACATTCAAAAAATGAAGATCATGGCATCTGGTCCCATCACTTCATAGCAAATAGATGGGGAAACAATGGAAACAATGAGAGACTTTATTTTCTTGGGCTTTAAAATTACTATGGATGCTGACTGCACCCATGAAATTAAAATACACTTGCTTCTTCGAAGAAAAGCTATGACAAACATAGATTGCTTATTAAAAAGCAGAGACATACTTTGCCAACAAAGGTCCATCTAGTCAAGGCCTTGGTTTTTCCAGTAGTCATGTATGGATGTGAGAGTTGGACTATAAAGAAAGTGCCAAAGAATTGATGCTTTTGAACTGTATTGTTGGAGTAGACTCTTGAGAGTCCCCTGGACTGCAAGGAGATCAAACCAGTCAATCCTAAAGGAGATCAATCCTGAAAATTCACTGGAAGGACTGATGCTGAAGCTGAAACTTCAACACTTTTGCTACCTGATGTGAAGAACTGACTCACTGGAAAAGACCCTGATGCTGGGAAAGATTAAAGACAGAATGAGGAGGGGATGACGGAGGATGAGATGGTAGGATGGCATCACTGACTTGATAGACATGGGTTTGAGTAAACTCTTGTTTGTGGTGAAGCACAGGGAAGCCTTGCATGCTGCAGTCTATGGGGTTGCAAAGAGCTGGACATGGCTGAGTGACTGAACGGCAACAGCAATTGCTTTTCTAAGGGAATAGAGGTGGAGTCAGAGATGGGCGGAGGATTTTCTGCTCATCAGGGCAATGTGATGGAAATATTTGTCCATACAGTAGAGTAGGAAGCTTTTGGGTTTCTGCTCAACTAATCCCTCTTCTCTGAGAGCTGGAATTGCAACTTCAAGGTCTTGCACAGCACCCATGTCCCTGTTACATGACACTCACCACACAGATGACTTCATCCTTAGGTTTTCCTGGCAGCCAACAGGCAACGGGAAAGTGTAAGATGAGAAAACACAGCAGTGTTTCAAATCAATGTTATTTCTTAGCATCTCCAAGGATCACATCATCTTATGTTACACTTTTTAAAATTGTAGCAATATGATTATGTTTATTAATAATAGACACCAAGTGGTGCTTTTAAAAAGCTAAAAGCGATTTTAGAGCAAAATTACAAGTTTCTTATTGGCCAATTTCTCATCATGATTTTGAACTAATTCTTTGAAATGGATGAAACCAGTCAAATAAACAACCAGGATTTCATACATGTATTATTTTTAGAATACATTTTGCAATAAAGTTTTTTTCTGCTATTAATTTTACACAGTTAAAATTGAAACTGTGTGTTTGAAAAATGGCTGCCTATGCCAGCAAATTTGGAAAACTCAGCAGTGGCCACAGGACTGCAAAAGGTTCATTTTCATCCCAATCTCAAAGAAAGGCAATGCCGAAGAATGCTCAAACTACCACACAATTGCACTCATCTCACATGCTAATAAAATAATTCTCAAAGTTCTCCAAGCCAGACTTCAGCAATAGGTGAACTGTGAACTTCCTGATGTTCAAGCTGGTTTTAGAAAAGGCAGAGGAACCAGAGATCAAATTGCCAACATCTGCTGGATCATGGAAAAAGCAAGAGAGTTCCAGAAAAACATCTACTTCTGCTTTATTGACTATGCCAAAGCCTTTGACTGTGTGGATCACAATAAACTGTGGAAAAATCTGAAAGAGATGGGAATACCAGACCACCTGACTTGCCTCTTGAGAAATCTGTATGCAGGTCAGGAAGCAACAGTTAGAACTGGACATGAAACAACAAACTGGTTCCAAATAGGAAAAGGAGTATGTCAAGGCTGTATATTGTCACCCTGCTTATCATGAGAAACGCTGTACTGGAAGAAACACAAGCTGGAATCAAGATTGCCAGGAGAAATATCAATAACCTCAGATACGCAGATGACACCACCCTTATGGCAGAAAGTGAAGAGGAACTCAAAAGCCTCTTGATGAAAGTGACAGAGGAGAGCGAAAAAGTTGGCTTAAAGCTCAACATTCAGAAAATGAAGATCATGGCATCCGGTCCCATCACTTCATGGGAAATAGATGGGGAAACAGTGGAAACAGTGTCAGACTTTATTTTTGGGGGCTCCAAAATCACTGCAGATGGTGACTGCATCCATGAAATTAAAAGACGCTTACTCCTTGGAAGAAAAGTTATGACCAACCTAGATAGTATATTCAAAAGCAGAGACATTACTTTGCTGACTAAGGTCCGTCTAGTCAAGGCTATGGTTTTTCCAGTAGTCATGTATGGATGTGAGAGTTGGACTGTGAAGAGGGCTGAGCGCTGAAGAATTGATGCTTTTGAACTGTGGTGTTGGAGAAGACTCTTGAGATTCCCTTGGACTGCAAGGAGATCCAACCAGTCCATTCTGAAGGAGATCAGCCCTGGGATTTCTTTGGAAGGAATGATGCTAAAGCTGAAACTCCAGTACTTTGGCCACCTCATGCAAAGAGTTGACTCAGTGGAAAAGACTCTGATGCTGGGAGGGATTGGGGGCAGGAGGAGAAGGGGACGACAGAGGATGAGATGGCTGGATGGCATCACTGACTCGATGGACGTGAGTCTGAGTGAACTTCGGGAGATGGTGATGGACAGGGAGGCCTGGTGTGCTGCGATTCATGGGGTCGCAAAGAGTCGGACACGACTGAGCGCCTGAACTGAACTGAACTGAACTGAACTGAGCAGCCATATCATTATCGTATTTCAGTGCCTTCTTGTTTCTTACACTTTGTTGCATTCTCTCATTCTCTCTTTTGTATTTAATTTTCTCTGACATTTTCTGTTACACTTACTCTTTTTTTACAGGCATAAGGGATTTGTTTTTCTGAGCATTATCAATGTACTTATGCATATATATAAGTATATTTATATATATAAGTATATATAATTGTAAAAGTATATATATATATAATTGTATATATATATGTTTGACAGTGTCAGTTCAGAATGGTTCTAGATTAAAAAACAAAATTATATTACCTTTTAAAGTTCTATAACAAAAGGTAGTCTATAAATGCTATATTATCTTTCACATTTTTTTCTCAAAGGTATATTTATAATTTTTATTAATGCAGAGCAGTATTGTTCCTTTTCATTTGTTTATTTATGAAAGATAGAGTGACGCATTTAATTCATTTTGTGACATTTTTTCATTATTAATGAATCTGTTTTCACAGTTTCTACATTATACCATAAGACTTGTCAAAGATCAAGACAGATTTAATGACATCTTTTTGTGACCCCTTGTGGACATGAATGCACATACAGGATAGGCTATCATGTACATGCTCATTCAGTCATCATTCTAAAAACAAAACCTGCTTTAATGTTACATCTCTAAAATGTTACAACTAATTTTCCCAAGAAAAATGTAGTCCACACTTCCATGATTTTAAGATTAAGGATTCCTGCTTCTAGAATACCCCAAACTTTGATAAGTAAAAAGATGCATAAACAAAGAAGAAGGCAATGGAATGTCTGTGTGCACATTTGTGTGTTTTTGAGTTTGAAAAGATTGAAAGATTGTAGAAAACAATGTCTAAAGTATTATTTTAATAAACTAATAATCATTGTCTTCCATATTTAGTGTAAAAATTTCAAATCAGCAACATAGTAACGGAGAAAGCACTCGTCTTGGGGTTATGCTCCATTTCAGAGAATTGCTAGACAGGAAGCAATTCACTGTATCTGAGGCTTTACATCTCCACTGAAAATAAGAGAACGGGGCAAGATATTTACTTTTCTTTGCCTTTCTTCTAGTATCTGGCATAAAATTAATAAGAAGACTCTGGGCAAAATAAAAGGGCATAAAAATGAACAACAGCAAAAGTATTTAGTCAAGTATCAGTCAGTTGTCATGAACTGTGGAAGCACTATTATTATTGATTGAAATTCAAAAGTACACCTAAAATATTTGTGCAGTCATTGGATATGGTGGGAAAAGCACTTCTTGACTATATTGTTTCAGTAAGCAAATGTATTTAACCAAATATTTATATTTTCTTAATATCCACCATTTCTACATTGAGGCCATAATTATAGACAGAACCTGATAGGAATGCAACTCTGGAAATTTTAAGAATGAGACTGGAATTCAAAGACTTATAAATGCTAACTCCTGCCTCCAGTGAGAAAGCAGCCCAAACCTGGTGCCCAAGGAAACATTGTTACCCTGGATTATTTGTTTGCAATAGCGTTATTTTTTGTTGTTTACTTGCTCAGTTGTGTCTGATTCTTTGCAATCCCATGGACTGTAGCCTGCCAGACTCCTCTGTCTGTGGGATTCTCCAGGCAAGAATATTGAAGTGGGCTGTTGTTTCCTCCTTCACAGTATCTTCCAGACCCGGGGACTGAACCTGTGTCTCCTGAATTGACAGGAGAATTCTCTACACTTAGCTACCTGGGAATCTCTTGTAATAGCATAGTCGTTTTAAAATCTCTGTTTAGGGTACATAATGTGATGATTTCATGTACAGACACATTCTGAAATGACGTATATTAATATACCCATCACCTCACATTGATTGTAAACCTTTTATTTGTGGTGAGAATATTTAATATCATGTCACATATTATATACTTGAAATAGCAAGTTTCATATTATATACTTGAAATACCAAGTTTCCAGTATATGATACAGTATGATTAACTGTAGTCCCCATGCCTTACATCAGATCCCCACAGCTTATTCATCTTGTAACTGAAAGCTTGTACCTTTTGACCAGTATCTCCATATCCCCCCTCCCACCATTCTGCTTTCTGTTGTATGAGTTTGATTTTTAATATTCCACTTATAAATGCAATCAAGTAGTGCTTGCCTTTCTGTGCCTAACTTATCTTACTTAGCACAATGTCCTCCAAGCTTATCTATGCTGTTGTAAATGAAAGGATTTCTTTCTTTTTTATAACTGAACATAGAACATGTTATGTATGTATGTACATAGAACATTTTAAAATATATTCATCTGCTATCATATACTGTCTTGTTTCTATGTCTCAGCTATTGTAAGTAATGCTTCCAAGTGAACTGGGAAGTGCAGATATCTTTTCGAGATAATGATTTCGTTTCCTTTGGATATATAATCAGAAGTGAGACTGCTGGATCATACGGTAGTTCTGTTTTTAAGAAACCCCATTACTATTTTCCATAGTGGCTGTACCTGTTTACACCAACAGTATGCAAGGGTTCCCTTTGCTCCACATCCTCACCAGCATGTGTTCTTTCTTTTCTTTTTTTTTTTTTTTTGTATATAATCCTGTTTTATTTCTTGAGAGGAGAGTTTGAATGGCAAGAGATGACTCTAAACATAATGGAGAAATTAATTGCTATGTGGGAAAATAAGCAAGCCTATACTATTTGTTAAATCCCAGAAAAGACGAGTACAAGGTCATCAATAGCTTCCCTGAGGCACAGCAGATCTTATTATACTCTGAATTATTTAGTGTTTTTTTTTTTTTCTAATTCTACCTTTAAGGAGCAAGTGTCTGCCTCTTGTAAGGGAAATTGTGGACTTTAAGGCACATGGCAGATACTTCTTGTAGGAGGAAGGGTGGAATGGTGCCATCTGCATGCAAGGATGGCTGCATCACGGGTATAAACAAAAGGACAGTCATTAAACAGCTTGAGGAAAGCTAGTACCCTACCAGGTACAAGAGAATGATGTGCTTTTATATTTAATTATTTTTTTAAGGATTAAGATAACTACGTAAGAGGGAAATAATAAAGCCCAAGTCTACAGGAAATGTTCACTTTTAAAAGTGGTTTAAAGCATTAGAATGAGTCAGTGAATAGAACTGTATTGATTGATCCACTCATAATTAAACAGTCTGAAAAGCAGATTGTAATTGCCACGATGCTCTTGAGCATGTTTATGTTCTGTGGGTAACTAAAAAAGGAGACATAAACATGGTAATTAAAGGGTTATTTTTTTTGTCCTTCATATTCAAGGATGTTATTACTCCAAGATCAACCTGATTTGTATGTGATCTGAGTAAAGTATTGAAATTTCGATTTTCTATTGCAATAACAGGGATCGTCAGTGTGGGTAATTGACCATTGCATGTAATTAACACAATAAGGGCTCAGCCATGCTCCCATTCACCTTCCATTCTCTTAGGTTTTCTCTCTGAAGCACTAAACCTATTCAAAGTCACACACTGAGAGTTCTGTGTCACACAGTGTGTTCAGAATAAAAGTATATAGTTGGATGCTGGGCTTCCATGGTAGCTGAGACAGTAAAGAATCTGCCTGCCAATGCAGGAGACCCAGGTTAGATCCCTGGGTTGGGAAGAGCCCCTGGAGAAGGCAATGTCTATCCACCCCAGCATTATTTTGCCTGGAGAATTCCATGGACAGAGGAGCCTGGCAGACCACAGTCCATGGAGTAGTGAAGAGTCGAGCACAACTGAGCAACTAACACTTTCACTTTTTCACCTGGATGCTAGAGTAGTAGCTACAAGAGTAGTTGTATGCACTAAGATCAATTTATCTCTTTAGTAATATTTTTTGGTAAATCTTTATTGTTAGACTTTAGGAGAACAGCAAATACCTACTTCCTAAGGTTCAAGAGAATGGAAAGGTTCAGAAAGCATTCAACTTAGTGTTTAAACTATATTATGCACCTGACCTGCCTCTAGAGAAACCTATATGCAGGTCAGGAAGCAACAGTTAGAACTGGACATGGAACAACAGACTGGCTCCAAATAGGAAAAGGAGTACGTCAAGGCTGTATATTGTCACCCTGCTTATTTAACTTATATGCTAAGTACATCATAAGAAACGCTGGGCTGGAGGAAGCACACGCTGGAATCAAGATTGCCGGGAGAAATATCAATAACCTCAGATATGCAGATGACACCACCCTTATGGTAGAAAGTGAAGAAGAACTAAAGAGCCTCTTGATGAAAGTGAAAGAGGAGAGTGAAAAAGTTGGCTTAAAGTTCAACATTCAGAAATCTAAGATCATGGCATCTGGTCCCATCACTTCATAGCAGATAGATGGGAAAACAGTGGAAACAGTGGCTGACTTTATTTTCTGGGCTCCAAAATCACTGCAAATGGTGACTACAGCCATGAAATTAAAAGATGCTTACTCCTAGAAAGGAAACTTATGACCAACCTAGACAGTATATTAAAAAGCAGAGACATTACTTTGCCAACAAAGGCCCATCTAGTCAAGGCTATGGTTTTTCCAGTGGTCATGTATGGATATGAGAGTTGGACTGTGAAGAAAGCTAAGCACCGAAGAATTGATACTTTTGATCTGTGGTGTTGGAGAAGACTCTTGAGAGTCCCTTGGACTGCAAGGAGATCCAACCAGTCCATCCTAAAGGAGATCAGTCCTGGGTGTTCATTGGAAGCACTGGTGTTGAAGCTGAAACTCAAATACTTTGGCCACCTGATGCGAAGAGCTGGCTTATTGGAAAAGACCCTGATGCTGGGAAAGATTGGGGGCAGGAGGAGAAGGGAACGACAGAAAATGAGATGGTTGGATGACATCACTGACTCAATGGATATGAGTTTGAGTAAACTCCGGGAGTTGGTGATGGACAGGGAGGCCTGGCGTGCTGCAGTTCATGGGGTCGCAAAGAGTCGGACATTACTGAGCGACTGAACTGAACTGAACTGATGCACTCAACAAATATGTTATAGGTACATAGTCCAAGGAGTTGAATAGCTTGAGTTGAGTTAAATATTTGCAACATTTCCAAATACATTTTAGTAAATTACGTTCCAAATCTCAGTGCAAGAGAGCCTTTTGTCATAGCCTGAACTTACCAAAACTATCATTAAAAATTTGCTGTTTTTAAGGTCACATTTCCTTTCCTTTTTTTTTTTGCTCACTAATGAGCTTGAATATATTTTCTTAGCATATTTTTCCAGCGGCACAAAGATCTTCCTCTTCTGTGATATGCCTCCCTGTACTTTCCCTTCCTTACCAGTGGTCCTATGTCACTAATTTTGGTTTTAAATTTGAAACTACCTCTGATGACTCTTGTGTCTTCCTTGCAGTCTCTTAAATGCCTGGTTTTGATCATTCCTGCTCATAATCTCTATTGAGTCCTCTAAACTTCCATTCATGTCTTCATTCTCATGTGACTGAGTAAGAACCATCTAAGCAAGTTCGTGTAGAGCCCTTTTTATTAACAGCGCTAAGACTGCCCCCTTCCACATGTCTGCCTACACCACCTCCTGTTCTGTGGATGCCCTTGTGTTACTGCTACTGCTGCTAAGTCACTTCAGTCGTGTCCGACTCTGTGTGACCCCATAGGCAGCAGCCCACCATGCTCCGCCCTCCCTGGGATTCTCCAGGCAAGAACACTGGAGTGGGTTGCCATTTCCTTCTCCAATGCATGAAAGTGTAAAGTCAAAGTGAAGTCACTCAGCCGTGCCCGACTCTTTGCGACCCCATGGACTGCCGCCTACCAGGCTCCTCCGTCCATGGGATTCTCCAGGCAAGAGTACTGGAGTGGGCTGCCATTGCCTTCTCCACTTGTGTTACTAGGACTGGTCAAAGTAAACAGAACCTCTGCAGAAGACAAGTGAAGAAGCCAGTGAGGCTTCTGAAAACTGTATCTGAAATATGTCTAGAATCTTATTTATTTGATTGAGGGCTGAACCTAAAATGAGAGAAAACGTGTTGGGCTTTGAAGAGACATATTCTTCTCACTGGCACTAATCCTTGCCTGGTAATCTGTCTTCATTTTAAATTATTTCATTTGCTTGAATTTTGACTTGATGTTCTTAAAACCCTCCTTACAAGGACCTCTGCCATGTAGGTTCTGTCATGGGACCACCAGTCCATTCAGTCTGAATTGTTAGACTCTTGGGGCAAAATCTCCCAAGTGATGTTTACGCAGCAAACCCTGCCGTCAAATTCACTTGCCATTCCTCGTCTTCATTTTCCCCATTGTAGTTATTTTTACTCTTGGTTTCAACTAGATGACCATTTCTTTCTGGCTTAACTGCCTCTCTACACACCTCAGTGTTTTCTTGCATTCAACTTAATTTCTACCTCTTTCATGACCCACTTCTCTTTGTCCGATATCTCTGCAAAGTATAACCCCAACTGTGTGAGTTTTCACCTTCCTTCCGTGCTGTAACTCTATTGGCGTGTAACCTCAGGGAAGCTGGAGTGAGGGAAGGGAACAGTAAGACTGAGGACAGCAGGGGTCAGAGTGCAGGCTCCGTTCTCAGATGCCTACCACCTGTTAGCTGTCAAGCGACGCCGTTGTTCAACCTGATGGAGCCGTTCTTCAGCGTGGTGTAGAGTGTCTCAGGATGTTCCATGGGTTGATGAGAAAGGGCAACAGACATACCCTTTGCTTCCTGGTTCTGCCTGTCAGAGCTTTGCCCCACCCAGCGCATGATCTCATCTATACCCCTAGTTGTTCACGCATGAGTCAGTGCCTTCCCAGGGTCTTGTGTGCCCCTGTGTCCAGTGGAAAGCTCTGAGGCAGGGGGTGAGAGGCATGTGGAAGGTGCTGTCATATTTCATTTGAGTAAAATCAGGTGGGTGTCCTACAGAGTAGTGGCTGGAATAAAACACAGGCAACCAAGGCCAATAGGACCTGAAGTGGGCTTATGAGACAGTTGGTGTTTCCTCATCCCCAAACTCCTTGGCTGCCCAACCAGGCAGAAGTAAGCCCCCATCTGTCTATTATAAACAGGAAAAGCACTGCATGTTTATTTTTTCTCAATTTAACTCTGATATAATGACGTAAGTGATAATAACAGTGCGTGTCTAAGTCCATTAGGATCTGTTATATGCATTCCTATCACTTTCAGAGCATTGTTGACAACAGTATTTGTTTAATAAATAGATTCATAAATGTTCATAAAATGTAGTTAGCTGCTAATAAATAGAATTTTAAAAAATAATATATATCTCTCTGCAAGCCCCAGTACATTACTCTTTTATGCTAATTGAGCTAATACATAAAACTTATAGAAATGAGTTGATAGAAAAAAAAAAAATCCCAGGAAGCAAATTAAACATAAGAATTGCGAATTGTTAAGAATTGTGAGGGGTCTGCTAATTTACCTTACCTGCAATTAAAATTCTAGGTGCCTAGTTTCATGAATGCTTGCTGGGACATGAGATTCCTGAGTCAGAAATAAAGGACAGTTACTCCCCAAAGTAGTGATAAGTCAGAATATCTGCATTTTCTCACAACTGCTCCCACCAGCCCTAATTCCCTCAGAGAACAGGACTTGCCTGGTGATGCCTGCACATGCAGTGGGCTGTGTTACTGGAAGGAGTCTGAGCTTTGGGAATAGAGCTCTTCTATGGTGGCTAGTAAATAAACTTGCCCTTTGCTCTCAACAGAGATGCTATGTCTGTCTTCCAAGACCGATCACTCTGAAGACACCTTTGACATTTTGGAACAAAGATGTTGTGGAATAAAGCCAGTTGACACCTCTGCTTTATTGCAAGATAAGCAGAAATGTAAGACGCCCATAAGGGATTGTCTTCTGATAATAAACATCACTCATTTCTAAGCTATCTTGATTTTTGGCAAAATTTTCTAAGAGTAAGGCACTCTATTCTCCTCCCTGATTTATATGACCTAGAGGCTGGGATGAAATCCATTCAGTTGGTCTGGCACAGCATCTCATTAAGGCTACTACCATCATTGCAGGAAAGGAAGGCTGGGATTTGGGAATCCAGAGCACCTTGATGTTTGCATTTCAGAGAGATGTTTTTAGGTCCTTGAGAAGACAGATGTGGGTCTCAGATTTATACCCCAAAGGGTCAGAGAAAGGATTTCTCATTGCAAGTTTTCTAAAGTAACTGCTCCAAGAGGAGTTAAGGTGTCTATCTGCCTATCATTCAATTTTGGCTGAAATAGTTCTCCTGGTAGCTCTGAGTTTTGTAGGTATGCATTTCAAGGGAGTTTCAGCTTCAGAAATACTTTGGCCACCTGATGCGATGAACTCACTCATTTCAAAAGACCCTGGTGCTGGGAAAGATTGAAGGCAGGAGGAGGAGAAGACAGACGATGAGATGGTTGGGTGGCATTGCAGACTCGATGGATACGAGTTTGAGGAAGCTCCGGGAGTTGGTGATGGACAGGGAAGCCTGGTGTGCTTCAGGCCATGGGGTTGCAAAGAACTGGACACAACTGAGTGACTGAACTGCGCTGGAGTCCAACTCCAGCAGCCAGGGATTCAACCTGAAGAGATGAACGGTGTCGGCGAATGAGACAGCCTCTCATTTTTCTATGGACGGCCTCTTTATTCCAAGTTTAAGATTCTCTTTTATACTTTTACAAAAGCATTAGGCCAGAGGTTTGACATTTTCAGATCCCCCTCTCACAGAATTATTATCTCCATAAGTCATTGTTGCTCTTCAAACAGAGTTCCTGCTTCAGTGATTCTCTGGGAATCAGCCTTATCATCTATTATCTACCTCTTCTAATGTGACCTGTAGTTAACTTGTGATTACATTGTAACCCATGCTACATTCCTCAGTTTACTACTTATCTTCCTAAGTCCTGTTTGCACCTAACATCCTGAGCTCACCATCTCTTAAAAAGGCTTCTAGCTATAGCGTCTCTAAAAATTCCTAACTTCTATAAGCTATAGTAAAATATGCTAACTTTACAACACTCCTTAAATCTTTAACTCCTAACTGTTTTAATTATTTCTAAGCCCTAAATTCAGTAAACTCCTTTGCCATAAGCATTCTCCTCGCAAATAGGCTTCCGATATCAATCTCTCCCATGGCCTCAAGCTGCGGCCTATGTGCTCATCCGGGAACACTTTTTTGTAAAAGTCCTTGAACAAATGTCAATGATTAACTTTATGAATTATTTTCAGAGCAATGCTGCAGAAGGCTTTGTGCCTTCTCACGCTCCTCTCAAGAACAACAAGCACCTTAATATTCCTTTTCAGTCAACTCAGCCAAGGAGAGGAAAAGACAAGTCAGAATTACAAGGCCTAACTCCTTCATCCCAGGATCCGTGCCTGCGGAATGAGGAGAGGGGGCTGGGGACCGTGCCTCCATTTTGTCAGTAATGCCTAACGCGGCTCCCGACAGAACTGAACTCCAAGGGAGGCTGGGGTCATTCTAGAATGAGACCTTGAGCTATTAGAAACTACACTAAGCCTTTGCTATGGGTTGAATATTTGTCCTTCTAAAATTCTCACATTGAAACCCTAATCCCCAGTGTGCTAGTAGGGGCCTTATAGCAGCAATCAGGTTCAGATGGGGTTAAAAGTGTGGAGCCCCGTGATGGAGTTGGTGTGCTTAAAAGAAGAAGAAGAGACCCATTGTCTCTGAGCCAAGAAGGAAGCTCTCATCAGGAGTCCAACTAGCTGGCACCTTGATCTTGAACTTCCAACCTCCAGAGCTGAGAGAAATAACTGTGGTTCAAACCACCCAGTCTGAGGTATTTTGTTATAGGAGCTTGAATTGACTAAGACATGTTTGTGCAAATCTCTTAGTGTGGAGGGAAGACAAATCTGTGATGTGATACTGGTTCTTGGAGGTCAAGCCTAAGGCCAGGTTAGGAGAGGGCTCAGAGGTATTTGTTAGCCTTGCAATTTCTTGACTATACCATTTTCATCTGAAGAGTGATTGCCCTGGGATCTTCATCACATTGTGAGTCCTGGAGCCTGAGTTGACACGTGCATCACGAGCTCTTCAGTCACATGGGCCCTGAGTCAGGTGTTTGGTTTGAACAAGCACCTAAGCTACTGGTTGTTCTTGAAGCAGGGTATGTCCTGTAGCTGTGCCAAAGGGGTGGCGAGTCTGAAACCCTGGAGGGCTGTGTGTGTACAAGAGTGCCTTCCCTGTGCTGCTGGCTCCATTTGGCAGCAGCATCAGGCAGAGAAACTTACAACTCAAAGTGCTCATCAGGGTTCCAGGGTTCCAGGTGTACTAGCACTCCTCTGCATGAGGAACCCCCAGTTGAAAGAATCCTTCTGAGTTTATGTGACAGAGATTTACAGGTACACAGCACCTCCATGCCTCCTATATACACTACAGTATTCTTGCCTGGAGAATCCCATGAACGGAGGAGCCTGGCAGACTATAGTCCATGGGGTTGCAAAGATTCGGACAAGACTGAGCAACTTCACTTTACTTAGAAACAATAAAAGCACATTGATTTTGTCCATCTCGTCTACCCCCAAGGGCAAGGTCAATTTCATGTGCTGTCCCAGTGGGAACACCACTAAAACCCATTATAGGGGAATGGAGATGCCCCTTTCCCCACAGTATCAGGCAGGTTGTTCAAACAGTGACTGACCTAAAAAAATCAGAAGGGTTGGAGCTCTTCCTGTCCCAGAAGTTTGAGATCCTGACCTCACCCCTAACCATCCTTTCCTTTCACCATCTGAGGTGTGAGCACTGGGAAGGGAGGCGTTGGGGTCAAGAATGGAGAGGTTGACTGCACACTACTATACAAGGCGTGCTGACTTTTATCTCCGAGTGGCATGGTTCCTGCTTGCAACTCAGTTCAGTTCAGTTCATATCTGCCACTCGGGGGTATCTGACTCTTTGAGACCCCATAAGCTGCAGCCTTCCAGGCTTCCCTGTCCATCATCAACTCCCAGAGCTTGCTCAAACTCATGTCCATTGAGACGGTGATGCCATCCAACCATCTCATCCTCTGTCGTCCCCTTCTCCTCCTGCCCTCAATCTTTCCCAGCATCAGGGTCTTTTCTAATGAGTCAAGTCTTCATATCAGGTGGCCAAAGTATTGGAGTTTCAGCTTCAGTATCAGTACTTCCAGTGAATATTCAAGACTGATTTACTTTAGGATTGACTGGTTTGACCTCCTTACAGTTTAAGGGACTCTTGAGAGTCTTCTCCAACACCACAGTTCAAAAGCATCAATTCTAGGGCACTCAGCTTTCCTTATAGTCCAGCTCTCCATACAGGACTACTGGAAAAAACATAGCTTTGACTAGATGGACCTTTGTCGGCAAAGTAATTTCTCTGATTTTTAATATGCTGTCTAGGTTGGTCATAGTTTTTCTTCAAGGAGCAAGTATTTTAATTTCATGGCTGCAGTCACTATCTGCAGTGATTTTGGAGCCCAAGAAAATAAAGTCTCTCACTGTTTTCACTGTTTCCCCATCTATTTGCTATGATGTGATGGGACAGGATGCCATGATCTTAGTTTCCTGAATGTCAAGTTTTAAGCCAACTTTTTATTCTCCTCTTTCACTTTAATCAAGAGGCTCTCTAGTTCTTCACTTTCTGCCATAAGGGTGGTGTCATCTGAATATCTGAGGTTATTGTTATTTCTCCTGGCATTCTAGCCTGAGCTTCATCCAGCCCAGCATTTTACATGATGTACCCTGCATATAAGTTAAATAAGCAGGATGACAATATACAGCCTTGACGTACTTCTTTCCCAATTTAGAATCAGTGTGTTGTTCCATGTCTGCTTCTAACTGTTGCATCTTGACCTGCATACAGATTTCTCAGGAGGCAGTTAAGGTGCTCTGGTATTCCTGTCTCTTGAAGAATTTTCCACATTGTTGTGATCCACACAGTCAAAGGCTTTGGCATGGTCAATAAAGCACAAGTAGATGTTTTTCTGGAACTTCCTTCATCTTTCGATGATGCAATGGATGTTGGCAATTTGATCTCTGGTTCCTCTGCCTTTTCTAAATCCAGCATGAACATCTGGAAGTTTATGATTCACGTACTGTTGAAGCCTGGCTTGGAGAATTTTGAGCATTAATTTGCTAGTGTGTGAGATGATTGCAATTGTGCAGTAGTTTGAGCATTCTTTGGCATTGCCTTTCTTTGGGATTGGAATGTAAACTGACCTTTTCCAGTCCTGTGGTCACTGCTGAGTTTTCCAAATTTGATGGCATATTGAATGAAGCAGTTTAATGGCATCATCTTTTAGGATTTGAAATAGCTCAACTGAAATTCCATCACCTCCACTAGCTTTGTTTGTAGTGATACTTTCTAATGCCCACTTGACTTCATATTCCAGGATGCCTAGCTCTATGTGAGTGATCATACCACTGTGGTTATCTCGGTTATAAAGAACTTTTCTGTATAGTTCTTCTGTGTATTCCTGCTACCTCTTTTCGATATCTTCTGCCTCTGTTAGGTCCATACCATTTGTGTCCTTTATTGTGCCCATCTTTGCTTGAAATGTTCCCTTGGTATCTCTAATTTTCTTGAAGAGATCTATAGTTTCTCCCATTGTGTTGCTTTCCTCTTTCTTTTCATTGATTACTGAGGAAGGCTTTCTTATCTCTCCTTGCTATTCTTTGGAACTCTGCATTCCAATGGGTATATCTTTCCTTTCCTCCCTTTGCCTTTAGCTTCTTTTCTTTTCCAGCTATTTGTAAGGCCTCCTAAGATAACCATTTTGCCTTTTTGAATTTCTTTTTCTTGTGGATGGTCTTGATCACTGCCTTTTATACAATGTCATGAACCTCTGACCATATTTCTTCAGGCACTCTGTCTATCAGATCTAATTCCTTGAATCTATTTGTCACTTCCACTGTTTAATTGTAAGTGATTTGATTTTGGTCATACCTGAATGACCAAAATAGAGGAAGAGAACACAATGGGAAAGACTAGAGATCTCTTCAAGAAAATTAGAGATACCAAGGGAACATTTCATGCAAAGATGGGCTCAATAAAGGACAGAAATGGAATGGATCTAACAGAAGCAGAAGATGTTAAGAAGAGGTGGCAAGAATACACAGAAGAACTGTACAAAAAAGAGCTTCATAACCCAGATAATCATGATGGTGTGATCACTCACCTAAAGCCAGACATCCTGGAATGTGAAGTCAAGCGGGCCTTAGAAAGCTTCACTAATGAACAAAGCTAGTGGAGGTGATGGAATTCCAGTTGAGCTATTTCACATCCTAAAAGATGATGCTGAGAAAGTGCTGCATTCAATATGCCAGCAAATTTGGAAAACTCAGCAGTGGTCACAGGACTGGAAAAGGTCCGTTTTCATTCCAATCCCAAAGAAAGGCAATGCCAAAGAATGCTCAAACTACCGCACAATTGCACTCATCTCACATGCTAGTAAAGTAATGCTCAAAATTCTCCAAGCCAGGCTTCAGCAATACGTGAACCGTGAACTCCCTGATGTTCAAGCTGGTTTTAGCAAAGGCAGAGGAACCAGGGATCAAATTGCCAACATCCACTGGATCATGGGAAAAGCAAGAGTTCCAGAAAAACATCTATTTCTGCTTTATTGACTATGCCAAAGCCTTTGAGTGTGTAGATCACAATAAACTGTGGAAAATTCTGAAAGAGATGGGAATACCAGACCACCTGACTTGCCTCTTGAGAAATCTGTATGCAGGTCAGGAAGCAACAGTTAGAACTAGACATGGAACAACAGACTGGTTCCAAATAGGAAAAGGAGTACATCAAGGCTATATATTGTCACCCTGCTTATTTAACTTATATGCAGAGTACATCATGAGAAACGCTGGACTGGAAGAAACACAAGCCAGAATCATGATTGCCGGGAGAAATATCAATAACCTCAGATATGCAGATGACACCACCCTTATGGCAGAAAGTGAAGAGGAGCTAAAAAGCCTCTTGATGAAAGTGAAAGAGGAGAGTGAAAAAGTTGGCCTAAAGCTCAACATTCCGAAAACGAAGATCATGGCATTTGGTCCCATCACTTCATGGGAAATAGATGGGGAAACAGTGGAAACAATGTCAGACTTTTATTTTTGGGGGCTCCAAAATCACTGCAGATGGTGACTGCAGCCATGAAATTAAAAGATGCTTACTCCTTGGAAGAAAAGTTATGACCAACCTAGGTAGCATATTCAAAAGCATAGACATTACTTTGCTGACTAAGGTCTGTCTAGTCAAGGCTATGGTTTTTCCTGTGATTATCTATGGATGTGAGAGTTGGACTGTGAAGAAGACTGAGCGCCAAAGAATTGATGCTTTTGAACTGTGATGTTGGAGAAGACTCTTGAGAGTCCCTTGGACTGCAAGGAGATCCAACCAGTCCAATCTGAAGGAGATCAACCCTGGGATCTCTTTGGAAGGAATGATGCTAAAGCTGAAACTCCAGTACTTTGGCCACCTCATGCAAAGAGTTGACTCATTGGAAAAGACTCTGATGCTGGGAGGGATTGGGGGCAGGAGGAGAAGGGGACCACCGAGGATGAGATGGCTGGGTGGCATCACTGACTCGATGGACGTGAGTCTGAGTGAACTCCGGGAGTTGGTGATGGACAGGGAGGCCTGGCGTGCTGTGATTCATGGGGTCGCAAAGAGTCGGACACGACTGAGCGGCTGAACTGAACTGAACTTCATGTTCTAGCGGTTGTCCCTACTTTCTTCAATTTAAATCTGTATTTGACAATACTGAGTTCATGATCTGAACCACAGTCAGCTCCCAGTTTTGTTTTTGCTGACTCTATAGAGCCACTCCATCTTTGGCTGCAAAGGATATAATCAGTCTGATTTTGGTGTCGACCATCTGGTGATGTCCATGTGTAGAGTCTTTTCTTGTGTTGTTGGAAATGGGTGTTTGCTATGACCGGTGCATTATCTTTGCAAAATTCTGTTCTTCCTACTTTTGCCTTCTATTACCCTATGATGAAAAGGACATCTTTTGGGGTATTAATTCTAGAAGGTCTTATAGATCTTCACAGAACTGTTCAACTTCAGCTTCTTCAGCATTACTGGTCAGGGCATAGATTTAGATTATTGTGATATTGAATGGTTTGCCTTGGAAATGAACAGAGATCATTCTGTTATTTTTAAAACTGTACCCAGGTACTGAATTTCAGTCTGTTTTGTTGACTGTAAGGGTTACTTCATTTCTTCTAAGGGATTCTTGCTTAAAGTAGTAGATATAATGGTCTTCTGAATTAAATTCACCCATTGCAGTCCATTTTAGTTAACTGATTCCTAAAACGTTGACGTTCACTCTTGCCATCTCCTGTTTGACCGCTTCTAATTTGCCTTGATTCATGGACCTAACATTCCAAGTTCCTATGTAGTATTGTTCTTTATAGCATCAGACTTTACTTCTATCACCAGTCACATCCACAACTGGACGTTATTTTCACTTTGACCCTGTCTCTTCATTCTTTCTGGAGCTATTTGTCCAGTCTTCTCCAGTAGCATATGGGGCACCTACCAACCTGGGGAGTTCATCTTTCAGTGTCATATCTTTTTGCCTTTTCATAGTGTTCATGCAGTTTTCAAGGCAAGAATACTGAAGTGGTTCACCATTCCCTTCTCCAGTGGACCACATTTTGTCAGAACTCTCCCCCATGACCCGTTCCATCTTGAGTGGGCCTACATCACATGGTTCATAGTTTCATTGAGTTAGACAAGGCTGTGGTCCACACGATCAGTTTGATTAGTTTTCCGTGACTGTGGTTTTCATTCCATCTGTCCTCTGATGGATAAGGATAAGAGCCTTATGGAAGCTTCCTGATGGGAGGTAAACTGGGGGTAAACTGGATCTTGTTCTGATGGATGGGGCCACGCTCAGTAAATCTTTAACCCAGTTTTCTCTTATGGGCAGGGCTGTGTTTCCTCCCTGTGGTTTGACCTGAGACCAAATTATGGTGGAAGTAATGAAGATAGTGGTAACCGCCTTCAGTGGTCCCATGCTTGCGCCACTACCCTCAGTGCCCTGACCCTGTGGGCTCAGCGGCAGCGAGTACTTAGTTAGCTGTTGTTAGTCAGTGTCAGTTGCTTGGTGCTGGTGTTGGTGGTCGCTGGGAAGGGTATGGGACAGTCAGCGAAGGTGGTCACCGCGGTGGCATGTGAGCCCCTCAGGCGTCTGCCTAAGGTGGAACTTATGCTATAGATATTTTTCTGTGGATTTTTCTGAAAACCCAAGGAGTTTGCTAGTTTGTACGCTGACGCAAGAAAGAGCCGTGATGGCGGAGTAGGACGTGCGCGCGTCTTCTCCTGTGAGAACTCCAAAATTACGACTCGCTGCTGAACAACCCGCAGCAGGAGAGTGCTGAATCCCACCAAAAACAGATGCCCCACATCCAAGCGCAAAGGAGAAGCCCCATCAAGATGGTAGGAGGGGTGAAATCACATTTAGAATCAAACCCCATACTCACCAGAGATGCTTGGATGGCATAAACAAAATCTTGTGCTCACAAGGATCCAGAAAGGAGCTGCTGCTGCTAAGTTGCTTCAGTCATGTCTGACTCTGTGTGACCCCATAGACAGCAGCCCACCAGGTTCCCCCATCCCTGGGATTCTCCAGGCAAGAACACTGGAGAGGGTTGCCATTTCCTTCTCCAATGCATGAAAGTAAAGAGTGAAAGTGAAGTCGCTCAGTCGTGTCCAACTAGTAGCAACCCCTTGGACTGCAGCCTACCAGGCCCCTCTGTCCATGGGATTTTCCAGGCAAGAGTACTGGAGTGGGATGCCATTGCCTTCTCTGCCAGAAAGGAGCAGTGACCCCATAAGAGACTGACCCAGACTTGCCTGTGAGTGTCCAGGAGTCTATAGCAGAGGCATGGGTTGCTGGTAGCCTGCTGCAGGGTCAGGGGCACTGAGTGCTTGCAACTCAACCAAAGAAATTGATGGTTTTGTTCTTGCACTTCCCAGGTGGTGCTAGTGGTAAAGAATCCACCTGCCAATACAGGAGACACAAGAGAAGCAAGTTTGATTCCTGGGTTGGGAAGATCCCCTGGAGGAGAAAATGGAAACCATTCTGGTATTCTTGCTTGGAAAATTCTATGGGCAAGGGAGCGTGGCAATAGTCCATGGGGTCACAAAAGAGTCAGACACAACTGATCATGCACACTCACACAGGGCACACACACACATAAGGTCCTCATTATTGACATCATCTCTTGACTCAGCAGTTCTCACTGTATTGCTGACCTGTTATGGGGTTTACACCATTTGGCTGACCTGGGAGGGACTCACACAGCGGCATCTTTTTAAAGGAGTCCACCAACTCAGTGTTCCTTTATCATGACCTCTCTTTAATGTCTTTCCCATTGTCAACAAATGGCTAGGAGAGTCTTCCAGGGCTGCACACATGACTAAGATAATTTATCTTAATAAAATTCCTTTGTTCAGTCAAACCATCTATTGGATCACGGTCTGCACTCTAAACCCAGCCCAAGACAGTGAAACCCACATACAAGTGTCAGTCTCTTCTGTGGGTTCTTTTGGGAGTTTGTTTCAGGGAAATCCTCCCTAGAAGGCTGATCCTCCTAAATAGCCTAGAGGACCCATTGCAGAAGTCTCTAGCAACTTTTACTCTTGCTTGTGAATGGTCCAAGGTTGGCAGCAGAGACTTCAGAAGGGGTTGAGACATAACGGACGGTTGCTGTCGTTCTTCTTTGGCAAAGTGTCCTTCAGCCCCAGGCTCTCCTCTCCCAAATTTTTCCTTGCACTACACCTGGCACCTGTCCACAGTGGTTGCCATGTCTTTCCTCTCATGTTCTGTATGAGTATGCATCTCTGCAACTCTTGTCTGAAAAGGCGTGGAAAATTCTCCACCCTAGGAGGAACCTCAGTACTAACTTTTATAATGGGGGAAACCTAAGGCTGGCATCAGACAGGCCAGCAAGTACCCCTTCCTTAGGAGGCACAACCATGACTACAGCACTGTGCAGACGCAAGTCCTTGAACTTACCTGATGATACTCAGGCTGCAACCTCCTCCCCAGCTCCTACTAATCAATAGCCATGGCATAAAGAACCACTTATGGCCCAGGTGACCGTGCATTTTGGTCAATATGGTTGCTATTGATGACTATGGTTGCTATTGATGCTATTTGATTCCCTCAAATCCTGTTAATCTTCTTGCCTCAGTGAAACCTGGCCTCTGTTCACTGATGCTGACTAGAAATTGTGGAAAAAGGTTTGAGTGAAGTAGAAGAGAATAGCTTTGCCAGGAAACAGGGTCACAATGGGCTAATGCCTTCAAGACTGTGTGTCCCCTCTGCAGGGGGTAGTGAGTTTTGTAGGAACAGGGTGTGGTCAGCTAGTGGACATTCTTGTGATTGAGGTGATCATGAGTTGGCATCATCAACCTTCTGGTTTCAACTGGGGTCTCCATGCTTGTTATCTGCAAAACAGTTCAAATGACATGGTTTAGAATCTTAATTTAGTCCTTGAAGAAGAACAAAAGGTCCTTGACTCTGTTTAATGGCTAAAGTATTATTATTTTGTCTTGCTTGACTGTTTTGCTTTCTTTCTGTATTTTCTCACTTCTCTGATTATTGTTTGACTAAAATTTTAAAGACAAAAGGCAGGCAGAGGACACGGGTAGGGATCCATTCTAGGAAGGCTTTGTAGGTTCTTGATCGGTTACAAACTGTCCAAGAGGGCTTTCATTTCTTTCTCTTCCAGAAAGGCATGCCTTTGTCAGCATGTCCATGCATATGTCCAAAACTGTGAATGTATGATATTGTGTGGTTAGCCTGTGGTCAGTTCATGATGCTGGCTGGGCTGAAGACATCCTATTTCCTGAGTCAAGACAAAGGATTTGATTGCAGAGAGCAACACAGAAGTCAGAGGGTCAGCATTTCCTTGTCCCAGTTCTCTGTGTCCTAATCCCCACAGGATGACAGAGATTCAAGTGACACTTGCAACATGCCGTGACCTCCATTACAAGAAAGGGGCCCTAAGGTTAGGGAGCCCAAGGCATTTACTGTAATTGCAATAGGCAAACTGGCCCTTGGCTCCAGAGAGAGACACTCCACTCTGTATCCTCTAAGTCTATATGCAAACCTTCCCTTTGCACCAAAGGGAGAGCTTTTTCTTCTGAGAGGATTTGCTGTAGGATCATCCTTGTAAAGATAGTCCAGAACAAACAGTCGGCACCTCTGCTTATACACACTACCATGCGTAAAACAGACAGCTAGCAAGAAGCTGCTGCATAGCATAGGAAGTGCAGTTCTGTCTCTGTGGTGACCTTGAGGGGTGGGATGTTGGAGGGGTGGAGAGAAGGGGTATATATACTTATGGTTGATTTGCTTCATTGTACAGCAGAAACTAACATAAGCATTGCAGACCTCAATTAAAAAAAAAAACATAATATAAAAGCACAAGATTTACAGGAGA
This sequence comes from Ovis aries, assembly GCF_016772045.2. Taxonomy (NCBI): domain Eukaryota; kingdom Metazoa; phylum Chordata; class Mammalia; order Artiodactyla; family Bovidae; genus Ovis; species Ovis aries. The sequence continues at coordinate 4,592,893 of NC_056079.1, read as the reverse complement.
TTGCTTTCCAAAACATAATCACTCCCCCCAAAGTAACTTTCTTTGAATCTGGTTTCTACAGCAGGACTTCTCAAATTTTGTTTTATGACCCATGTGAAAAATCATCTGTGATCCCATGAATACCCTTTCCAGAAACAAATTGCAGATATCAATACACACACAAAAAAAAAATAAAAATAAACAACAGCGTTCAAAGGCTGATCTGGGACTCCTCAGTTAATAATCTTGATTGTAAGGACTTTCTTGCCTTTAATGCAAATTATGTAACTGTGTGATGTTGTAAGATTGTACAGTGAAGGGTTTCTGGTATTAGAAAGAAAGAATCATAAAAGCGGGCAGTAGAAATCAGCACTAGAAAGAGCCATTCATGATGTCGTCTCTCCCCTGTCCCCTTTCTCCATGCCACAGCTGCAGCAGTCCTGTGAGCCGTGGCCAAGTCCTTCCTGTAAATTAAGTAGCAGAGAAGACCCCCCTGCCCCAGACATATTGATGCTTTTAGCTCTGAAGGAAAAGAAAAGTAATGCATTGCTCTAAGGTTCATAGAGCTAGACTCTGCTGCTGACTCAGATTTCTATTTTTAAATTGCTCTTTATTTTTCTCTTGTTTTTTGCTGTCTGACTATACCTGTTGCTAAAGGAGTCTGGACTCACAGAGTACCTCATGCTTGCATGTTTCCAAGAGGTTTCTTTAGAGCTTTGCTTTACCAGCAATTATTATTCCTGAAAACTCCTGTCTTAAAGTTTATATAGACACCAAGATATTTTTGCCCAATGAAAAATGTATATCTTGCTGTCAATACATTAGCTCTATCACTGTAAATATCATCATGGCTTTTATATCAATCTGTTTCAGTAAGACTTGACAGATATAAAGGAGACCTGTTCTGTGACATCAATATTTAACATTCATCAGATGCACTTAAGAGTTTATATTGTTAGCATTCATGCATAATTCACCACTGTTTTCTTTTTTTTTAATGATGAAAAGATAATTTGGGGATTGCTATTTAGTTTTCTTCAGTATTAAGTTTTTATGAATGATTGATTATAATAGATTCTATGCCTTAAATTACAGTATGGAACTTTGAAGCACTGGTCCATTTTTAGAAGATTATAACAACTCTAAAAGGTCATGGCAACTTACATGCAACATTTGTAGAAATATATAGAAGGATAAATGAAAATAAATGAGGTTTGAATCAAAGTTAAGTTGTATGTAGTAGGTAGTCACTGTGAATGGACTCATTCAAATATAAAAAATAAAATGGAGACATTCAGTTCAAAGTGAATAAGATAAAACAACAACAGCAAAACTTTCCTCGCATCAATGACTTAATTCAATATTCTATTGAAGATCGATTGAATTAGTCTGAAAAGCTTCAGATTAATATAATTATATAGAACTCCAAAAAAATTGGTGGATAATATCATGACTGCAGGCAATACAGCACACTGTATTGCTTTAATTACATTATTCAATCAATCAGTAAGAGAAGGGGAAAATGAATTAGAAAGAGCTGAATAGTATTTTCTCAGCTGAAAATTCTACAATAGCTATGAGCTTAATGATATATGAGAGAAAATCAGAAAGAAAATTGTTTCTGAAAACCAGAAGTGTCAGTGTTCCTCTCAAAAGCACTGAAATTCTCAAGTCTTGCCTAAAATGCCGGTCTCTGATGTTTTCTGCAGCACATAACAGGAGAGAACCTTTCCCCCATTGTCTTGAACTATTTCAAATTAGGAAGGGGAATTTAAACAAGTCTAGTGTAAAAGTATGAAACTCGTCTTTTCTGCTAAAGACAGTCTGATCATTGGTCTCTATAGTGTGTCTGAGACCAGATGCCCAGTCCCTAGCTGTGTACTTAAGTTATTCCTGACCTTATTTGCCTATATTTTTGCAAACTGGATCATATCTATTGTCTAAAGCCATATATATCCATTCTTGTATCTTTGCACTTTCAGTAAGGACTTTACTTCCTGATGGGTAATCTTTCTGAATTGCCTTGTCCCATTTAACCAGCTCATGGCTAGCCACATGCTGATAAATGCAGAGAACATGATGAAAATAACATTGTACCAAGTGCAGTGGACACCTCTCTTGATTCCAGTCTGTGTATATGTTTGCTTACCCCTCTCATACGTGAGGTGTCCCTCTGCTCCATCATGGTAAACACATAACCCAAACTAGGCAGAGGGCCGCCATCCACTTGAACCCAGTGATTTGTCCTGGGATGCTCACATGATCAAGGGTCAGGACCACCCCTGGGAATGCTAGGGGGCTGCAGCCTTTGCTCCTGAGGTCTTAAGCTATAAGACCAAGCAAACGTAAAGATGGAGGCCATTCTTCCCAAAACACAGGAAACCCTGCTGTAACACCTAGGCGGCACAGGGCAGGGAGAGCTCCAAACTAAGAGAAAGGCTGCAAGACAGCTCCCAGCATTCCTGACTCCCAACACAATTCAGTTAAGAGAGCCAAAACAGGGTAATGTTTTCTAAAATGAATTTGAATCTACACACCCCCACCCCGTTACTCATGTCTCCCTCTGTCCCTCTCTTTGTCTCTCTCCCATACTATCTCTGGAGGTGACGATTCTCCTCACTGGTTTCCTTTCCCATCAGACAGCTCCTCCTTCCAGAGTCCTAGCTCCCTCCTGACAGCCTTTTCATCTAAACCACAATGCTGGCCCGGCCACTCAGCTCCCGAACCTCTCTCTGAGACCCTGCATCCGCAGGGTGCATGTGTGTGTCTGTGTGCTAAGTTGCTTCACTCATGTCGGACTCTTTGTGACACTATGAACTGTAGTCCACCAGGCTCCTCTGTCCATGGGATTCTCCAGGCAAGAATACTGGAGTGGGTTGTCAGGCCTTCCTCCAGGGGATCTTCCCAACCCAGGGATCGAACTTCTGTCTCTTATATGTCCTGAATTGGCAAGCAGGTTCTTTACCACTAGTGCCATCTGAGAAGCCTTCATACCCAGGGTACCCCTTCCACTTGAAATTTCTGCTTTGCTTCACTTTTCCCTATTTTCAACTCTTTTACTAAATATACCAGCTGTATTGATTTTCTCCTAGGAATCAGCTGCTCTGGGTTCCATTGTTCCATATGAAGCCTAGCTATTGAAAAGGCAAGCCATCTAATCCAAAGGTGTTTCCTAGAAAGTAGTGAAGCAGGTGAAAGGGGAGAGTGAAAAAGCTGGCATGAGACTCAACATGACCCAGAGAGATGTTATGGGGAGGGAGGTGGGAGGGGGTTCATGCTTGGGAACGCATATACTCCCGTGGTGGCTTCATGTCAATGTATGGCAAAACCAATATAGTATTGTAAAGTAAAATAAAGTAAAAAAAAAAAAAATGAACAAAGGACTTGGCATCTGGTCCCATCACTTCATGGTAAATAGAAGGGGTGGGGGGAGTGGAAGCAGTGACAGATTTTGTTTTCTTGGGCTCGAAAATTACGGCACACAGTGACTATAGATATGAAGTTAAAAGATGATTGCTCCTTGGAAGGAAAGCTATGACAAACTTGGACAGCATATTAGAAAGCAGAGACATTGCTTTGCCAACAAGGTGCATCTAGTCAAAACTATGATTTTTCCAATAGTCCTGTATGGATATGAGAGTTGGACCATAAAGAAGACTGAGTGCCACAAAATTGATGCTTTTGAATTATGAATTTTTGAATCATGCTGGAGTAGACTTTTGAGAGTCACTTGGATAGCAAGGAGATCAAACCTATCAATCCTAAAGGAAATCAACCTTGAATATTCATTGGAAAGACTGATGCTGAAGGTGAAGCTCCAATAGTTCGGCCACCTGATGCAGAGTCAACTTACTGGAAACGCCCTGATCCTGGGAAAGATTGAGGGCAAAAGGAAAAGGAGGGGGCACAGAGGATGACATGGTTAGCTAGTACTAACTCAATGGACATGAATCTGAGTCAACTCTGGAAGATAGTGGAGGACAGAGGAGCCTGGCCTGCTGCAGTCCACAGGGTCACAAAGAGTTGGACACAATTTAGTGACTGAACAAGAACAACAACAGGGAAAGTAGATTTATGGAGTCTTCTGCATCAGATGTACAAGTCTCCTACAGTATCTTTAGGGTCACTTAATACCAAATCTAATACCGAAAGAACGCCCACTTGTAAAAGCTGACAGTGTAGATGTAGGTTACATTCTTGATGTTTGGGCAAAGTCTTAGATTCATATACTGTCTTTGGTAAGAACAAACCACAAACCTCATGCTAAGATTTACTGGCTTATGGAGTAAAAATGTGGGAAACTTGGTTGACTCATGAGCAGGCACTAGAGAAGAAATGAAAGAAGGGTATTGTAAACAAATCAATGTCTTTAATAAGAGAGATGCTGCAAGATTATAATTAGCTGTGTAGAAAATATTTCTTTCTTTTATTCAAGTTAGAGCGCACCCCATTATCTTCCATGGCATGTGTTAGAAACAAACAAACAAACAAACTGTAATTCAGGGAAGTTGGTAGTTGACATTCTAACATTGTCACCTACTCTTTGTGCAATGCATATAAACCAGAATTAATACATTGAATCTAACATTTCCTTACATTACAGGACCTTATATGTTCTTTGTTCCTCTTTTAAATGCTATTTCCAGCATATAAGTTCCTGTGCAGTTTAATAAACCTAACTTCATTCTCACTTTTAATTCTTGATTTTTGTCTTTCATTTTAACATGTATTCTCACTTAGGAAATAAAAGAAAAAAACTAGAGAATCTGAACCATTGTGCCTAAATACTGAAGTGCCTAAAACTTAGCTCATATTTCTAATTATTCCTTAAATTCTTTGACTCTCTGTATCTCTCTCAGGTCTTGGCATTAGTTCTTTCCCCACACCAATCACTCAGAGGGTATCCCTTTGGTCTCCCCCTACATTAATGCTACCTGAAAACCTCAGTGGCTGATTGAATAGAAATTTCATAATATTTATCTCACAGATAAATTCATAGTCTCATTCTGAGATAGAAAAATGACCCTTAAGAAGGCAAAGTGAGTTACTAATTTGTGCAGAAAATCAAGAGGAGAATGGATATTAGAATTCTACTGTTCTGTATCTTTCTACCGTTCAGACAAAATTAAAAAAAAAACCTTAAAATCCTGACATACTCCTCTCTGCTCACCTACCATTGCCAACTTTAAGATATATCTGAATTTGAGTACTTATAACTAATGTTTAGTTTAGAAGGCATTTGAAGATAGATTTTGTATTTGGAATAAAGAGCAAATATTAGTTGAGCCTTCCCTTAGTTAAAAGGCTGTATGTATACCTATGGCTGATTCATGTTGAGGTTTGACAGAAAATAGAAAAATTCTGTAAATCAATTATCCTTCAATAAAAATATAAATTAATTTTAAAATTTTTTAAATGCTAAATTTGAAAAATAAAGTATAGTTGGGCTACTCCAAAAAAAAAGTAGAAACTATTAATACACTTTCCTCACATGGGAAATTAATATCTTTTGCCATTATATTTCCAGGATCTGACACACTGCATTGTGCTGCCGTTGCTGCTAAGTCCCTTCAGTCGTGTCCGACTCTGTGTGACCCCATAGGCGGCAGCCCACTAGGCTCCTCTGTCCCTGGGATTCTCCAGGCAAGAACACTGGAGTGGATTGTCATTTCCTTCTCCAGTGCATGAAAGTGAAAAGTGAGAGTGAAGTCGCTCGGTCGTGCCCGACTCTTAGCGATCCCATGGACTGCAGCCTACCAGGCTCCTTAGTCCATGGGATTTTCCAGGCAAGAGTACTGGAGTGGGGTGCCATTGCCTTCTCCGGCATTGTGCAGTAGATAGTTATTAAATATTTGTTGAATAAATTAAATAATTATTTATATCAGCTTGAGTTCCCTGGAAATAGACTCTGAGTTAGAAGGGCTGATGCTGAAGCTCCAATATTTTGGCCATCTGATGTGAAGAGCTGACTCACTGGAAAAGACCCTGATGCTGGCAAAGATTGAAGGCAAAAGGAGAAGGAAGTGATGGAGGATGAGATGATTAGATAGCATCTTTGACTTAGTGGACATGAGTTTGAGTAAACTCCAGGAGATAATGAAGGACAGGGAAGCCTGGCGTGCCACAGTCTATGGGGTCACAAACAGTCAGACATGACTTAGCAACTGAAATTCACGACAACAAACTGTGAATGAAAGGTCTGTTGGGGAATATTCTTTGAAGAAACATCTGGAAGGTCGAGAGGAAGGCAGGAGTGTGGGGAGAGCGCTGGTTGGCCACGGGGGAAGTTACTGAAGGCAGTTTCCATGGAGAGGGAGTTGTGAGCCATCAGCAGCTGGTACTCTCAGTGTCTGTGAGTGTGAGTCAGCCAGCCCTGGACAGAGATTCTGGGAGCAGTACCACAGCATGAGTTCTTGCTTGTTATCACCAAACTCTACTTTTAACTGAATTATAGTTAATTTGCAATGTTGTGTTAGCTTCAAGTGTACAGCAAAGTGATTCAAATATGCATAAACATATATATATATATATTCTTTTCCAGATTCTTTTTCATTAAAAGTTATGACAAGATATTGAACAGAGCTCCCTGTACTATGCAGTAGATCCTTTTTGTTTATCTATTTTATATATAGTGTGTGTATCTGTTAAACCCAAACTCCTAATTTACCTCCGTGCTCCAGACCCACTATCCACTTTGGTAACCATAAGTTTATTTTATATTTCTGTGAATCTATTTTGCACAGTATGCATTCTTATTTCTTGGGGGCTTTCTACTAGAGTAAACACAAAACAAGCTACACCCATGACATCTGTTCTCTCGTTGTTCAGTCACTCAGGCGTGCCCAAGTCTTTTTGATCCCATGGACTGCAGGATGCCAGGCTTCACTGTTCTTCACCACTCACAGAGTCTGCTCAAACTCATGTTCATTGAGTCGGTGATGCCATCCAGCCATCTCATCCTCTGTCGTCCCCTTCTCCTCTTGCCCTCAGTGTTTCCCAGCATCAGGGCTTTTCACATGAGTTGGCTCTTCACATCAGGTGACCAAAGTATTGGAGCTGCAGCTTCAGCATCAGTCCTTTCAATGAATATTCAGGGTTGATTTCCTTTAGGATGGACTCCTTTGATCTCCATGCTGTCCAAGCAACTCTCAAGAGTCTTCTTCAACACCACAATCTGAAAGCATCAGTTCTTCAGCACTCAGCCTTCTTTATGGTCCAATTCTCACATCCATACATGACTACTGGAAAAACCATAGCTTTGACTATATGGACCTTTGTCTGCAAAGTCGCTGCTTTTTAATCTGCTGTCTAGGTTGGTCATAGCTTTCTTTGCAAGGGGCAAGTGTCTTTTAATATAATGGCTGTAGTCACAATCTGCAGTGATTTTGGAGCACAAGAAAATAAAGTCTGTCACTGTTTCCACTGTTTCCCCATCTATTTATCATGAAGTGATGGGACCAGTGATGGAATTCCAGTTGACATATTTCAAATCCTAAAAGATGATGCTGTGAAAGTGCTGCACTCAATATGCTGGCAAATTTGGAAAACTCAGCAGTGGCCACAGGACTGCAAAAGGTCAGTTTTCATTCCAATCCCAAAAAAGGAAATGCCAAAGAATGCTCAAACTACCGCACAATTGCACTCATCTCACATGCTAGTAAAGTAATGCTCAAAATTCTCCAAGCCAGGCTTCAACAATACATGAACTGTGACCTTCCAGATGTTCAAGGTGGTTTTCAAAAAGGCAGAGGAACCAGAGATCAAATTGCCAACATCCATTGCATCATCGAAAAAGCAAGTGTGTTACAGAAAAACATCAATTTCTGCTTTATTGACTATGCCAAAGTCTTTGACTGTGTGGATCACAATAAACTGTGGGAAATTCTGAAAAAGATGGGAGTATCTGACCACTTGGCCTGCCTCTGGAGAAACCTGTATGCAGGTCAGAAAGCAACATTTAGAATTGGACATGGAACAAAAGTTGTCACCCTGCTTTTAATATGCTGTCTAGGTTGATCATAACTTTCCTTCCAAGGAGTAAGTGTCTTTTAATTTCATAGCTGCAGTCACCATCTGCAGTGATTTTGGAGCCCCCAAAAATAAAGTCTGGCACTATTTCCGCTGTTTTCCCATCTATCTGCCATGAAGTGATGGGACTTGATGCCATGATCTTCGTTTTCTGAATGTTGAGCTTTAAGCCAACTTTTTCACTCTCCTCTTTCACTTTCATCAAGAGGCTCTTTAATTCTTCACTTTCTGCCATAAGGGTGGTATCATCTGCATGTCTGAGTTTGTTGATATTTCTCCGAGCAATCTTGATTCCAGCTTGTGATTCACCCAGCCTGGCATTTCACATGATGAATTCTAAATAGAATTTAAGTAAGCAGGGTGACAATAAACATCCTTGATTGGTTTGATCTCCTGCAGTTGAAGGGACTCTCAAGAGCCTTCTCCAACACCGCAGTTCAAACGCATCAGTTCGTGGGCGCTCAGCCTTATCCAGGGTCTGATCTCACATCCATGCACGACCACGGAAAAACCGCACCTTTGACTATCAGTTCAGGTCAGCTCAGTCGCTCGGTCGTGTCCGACTCTTTGTGACCCCATGAATCGCAGCACGCCAGGCCTCCCTTTCCATCTCCAACCCCCGGACTTCACTCAGGCTCATGTCCATCAAGTCAGAGATGCCATCCAGCCATCTCATCCTTGGTGGTCCCCTTCTCCTCCTGCCCCCAATCCAGCATCAGAGTCTTTTCCAATGAGTCAACTCTTCGCATGAGGTGGCCAAAGTACAGGAGTTTCAGCTTTAGCATCATTCCCTCCAAAGAAATCCCAGGGCTGATCTCCTTTAGAATGGACTGGTTGGATCTCCTTGCAGTCCACGGGACTCTCAAGAGTCTTCTCCAACACCACAGTTCAAACGCATCAGTTCTTGGGCACTCAGCCTTATTCAGGGTCTGATCTCACATCCATTCATGACTATGGAAAAACCATACCTTTGACTATACTGTTCTTTTAATCCTAAATAACCGTCCTTATTTACTTAAGAGTGCTGATGTTTCCAAAGCAGAAATGATTCTTCATTGCTAGAACACATGGGGATTGGAGCAAAGGAGTACAGAATAATAAGGTATTCCAGACATACCTTCTAGAATGCACAGCTACAGGGGTGAGAGTACAGGATTCTTATCCAGGTTGACTCATTGACTTGTCAACAACTTTATTTGAAATGCCCCATTTATTTATATGTGAAGATATGTATTAATTGCTACACAAAAGCATTGAAGGTGATCAGGGTTGGGTACAGTGTGTACTGTGGACATAGTACATGCATTATTGCCTCAGCACAGTCAGCTTCTGTTGTTTAAAGATACCTCTGCAGATCCTGGCTTCAGATTTGAGATTCTGCTGCTATTCCTTTAGCAGATGACTCTGACCTTTTAGTGTTAGTTGCTCAGTTGTGTTCAACTCCTTGAGACCCCATGGATCCTTTACTGGACTGTAGCTGGACATGACTAAATTGACTTAGCAGCAGCAGCAGCCTCGCAAGCTATAGGGAAGGATCCGCCAGCAATGCAGGAGACCCGTGTTCAATCCCTGGGTCAGGAAGATATTCTGGAGAATGGAATGGCAACCCACTACAGTATTCTTGCTTGGAGAATTCCATAGACAGAGGAGCCTGGCAGGCTATAGTCCATGGGGTCACAAAGAGTCAGACATGGCTGAGCAACTAACACTTTCAGTGTATACATCATATAAAACTCTAATAACTTCCCCAAAATGTCTGGATGACTCAGAGGTAAAAAACCCACCTGCCAATGCAGGAGACACAGGTTCACTCCCTGAGTCAAGAATATCACCCTGGAGAAGGTAATGGCAGCCCACTCCAGTATTCTTGTTTGGGAAATCCGGTGGACAAAGGAGCCTGGTTGGCCTCAGTCCATGAGGTTGCAAAAGTCAGACTTGACTGAGCATGCTCCAACACTCAATGTCTGAGGCAGTACTCTTGTATCACATGTATTATTATTTCCAGAATGAAAGGCAACCATGCTCACATCACACTGGATAAACAAAGGCAATTAATATCCTCAGAGTAAGCCAGGCCCAGTCAATTGATAATGAAATGATTTCTGTTTACAGAATGTTTTGGATTTTATAATTTTGAACAGGAAATTTTGGCTGAATTTATGTGGATTTCACTCTCTGGGAGAAAGATGACTTTTACTTCTACCAGACCATTGTCCTAAGCCAAGGTTCAATATGCTCTCAACCTGGGAACTGTGGACCTTTAGGCCTGAAGTGCCTTTGTTGTTGGGGTCTGTCCTTTGCATCATGAGATACTGAGCAATGTCTCTTGTCTCCACCCACTAGATGTCAGTTGCACACCTGCCTTGTGACTAATGAGAATACTTCCAGACACTGTCAGTCTCCCTGTGGGAGGAGGGGAGGAAAAACTGCCCCTGGTGGCAAACAAGACATAAAAACATGTTTAATTTTAAAATTCCTGCTGTTCCTTTTTTTGAAAATGGTTTTCTGTTACTTGGAATTTTTGTGTTCCTTTTCTGATATGAAAGCAGTCATACCCTCAAATTGAAATGTTTCATTTTATTTTATTTTTGAATGAAGAAATACATGCTCTGTGTTACATATGATGTTTTGAAATTTGTGTTCCATGAGCATTTCAATGGAGTTAAAATGTCGGTGTGACAGACAACAAATGAATTAAATGGAGTGGAAAAAACTTGAAGGCTAGCTTCCTGTGGGAATGCAAACCATGCTCCCTATATACTGGATTGCGTATTATTATTATTATACATTAACTCACTTAATCCTGAATATGTGTGATAGCCTCGTATTTTATTTGCTATTACTTATCCAATTTTGCACATGGAGTCATATCTGAGGAAATTTAAATACGGTTTTCAGTGTTATGCACAGAGTTGTTTTTTTTTTCTAATTTCTATGTTTTAAATCAGAGTATCATTGATGGCAAATGCCCTTATATTAATTAATTAAGTGTACAGCTTATTTTTACACACAAGTATAAACTTTTATGGACTTTCCTGGTGACTCAGACAGTAAAGAATCTGCCTGCAATACAGGAGATCTGGGTTTGAGCCCTGGGGTCAGGAAGATACCCTGGAGAAGGATATGGCAACCCACTCCAATATCCATGGACCCAGTCTTGTCCATGGAGAATCCCCACAGACAGAGGAGACTGTGGGCTACAGTCCATGGGATCACAAAGAGTTGGACACGACTGAGCGACTAAGCACAGAACATAGACTTTCCTAGAGCTCCCTAGGCCGTGCATGTGTGCTAAGTTACTTCAGTCCTATTTGCAGCCCTATAGACTGTAGCCACCTTCCAGGCTCCTCTGTCCATGCGCTGTTAGTGTAAAGAACCCACCTGCCAGTGCAGACACGGGTGCGATCCCTGGGTTGGGAAGATCTCTTGGAGGAGGGCATGGCAACCTACTTGCTGGAGAATCCCATGGACAGAGGAGCTTGGTGGGCTACAGTCCATGGGGTAGTGAAGAGTCAGACATGACTGAAGCTACTTAGCAGGCAAGTATGCACAGACTTTTATCACCACCAGTCTGATCGCACATGGGACAAGTCTGTCCCCAGGAAAGCGCCCTCATATGTCCATCTTCTCAGTACAAACTCCCCATGGGCATTGTGGGGCATCACTCTCACTTCTCTTACCTTTTGTCAGTGCTTCCTCTTCTTGGGCTATATAAAATAAAAACACATGGTATCCCCTCTACTTCCTGCTTATTTACCTCATTAGTACACCTACCTTGTATATCCATGTTGTTCTGTGCTTTAGTATTATATATTACTCTGCTATCCATTGTATCATATCTCTCGATTTGCCTTTCTACCACTGATGGTTGTTTGGGTCATTTCCAGTTTAGGGCTATTACAAACAAACTTAATTAAGCATTCTTGTACTTTGCTCTTCTTGTATTTTCATGGATGTAATCATTTTGCTGTGTATCACATACCCAGGAGTGAAATGGCTAGTCTGTAGGTTATGCTAAAGTTTAGTTTTTTTAGTAGCCATTACCCACATTTTCCCAAGTGCTTCTAACTGCTCATTTCAGATCAGAAATGTCTGAGAGTTACCATTGCTCTACATTCTTGATTCTTCCAGTCTTATAAACTTCAGTGCTTATGGTAGGATTCATGGATATCTCACTGTTATTTTTAATTTCCATTTGCCTGATGAATAATGAGGCTTAACAGTGAATGGATATTTTGATATTCTCCTTCGTAAAGCATTTTGCCCAATTTTAATTAGTTTCTCTTTTTATAATCGATTTGAAATCATTCTGTATTTTGATAGATGTGAATCTATTAAATAAATATATTACAGATAAATTATCCCATCTGAGGTCTGACTTTTCCTTAGTATACGACATTTTTATGAGTGAAAGTTTTTATTTTGAAAGTCAAATTATTAAAGTCAAATTACCCAATTTTTCTTTTATGCAAAGTGCTTTCTGAATTCCATTTAATAAATCTATCTTAATCATAAAGTATTTCTCTTAGGTTTTCTTCTAGAAGCTTTAAAACTCTAGCTCTCAATTTTACATACATGATTCTATCTCAAGGTAAATTTTGTTAATTTGCTAAATAATTATGCAAGTGATTCAATGCCATTAATTAAGAAGACTGTGCTTTCTTAACTAAAGGGAGGTTACACCTTTTTGAAATCATGTTAACTTACATGAGTGAATCTCTTTCCAGACTCTGTTCTTTTTCCTGGTCTATTTGTCAATAGCAAATGCTCTCTCCCTCTGGGTCTTTACAGAAAAAGCCTCACTATCTTATCATATTTGGGAGTATGTTTGGTAGAGTAAGACCTCTAGCTTTCACCTTAAGGATGTCCATGGCTACCGTTTATGAAATTTACAATAAGAAAGTTAATTTACTCAAACACTTGTGATTTGAATGACATTGCACTGAGTCTGTCGGTGTGCGTGGAAGAATTGATGTATATCAGGTTTTCTGATCTATAAAGAGTACATGACTCTATCCACTGGTTTAGGTGTTCCTTAGTCTCTCTCAAGTACACTTTGAAAATTATAGAGTAGGAGTTTTACACATGCTGATTTATTTCTACGTTTGATTTTTTCTCTTCCAGTTTTATTAAGGCACCATTGGATGTACAGCACTGCATAAATTTACAGTGTACAACATACAGTAACATACCTATACTCTTTTCTGATTACTTATGCTAGTGGTTTTTTAAATTCATTAATATGTTCATTTAAAAGAATAAGCTTCGATCTGTATTGAGTTTTGCTTCTATTCTATGTTTGTTTGCTATTTTCTTTTTTCTTCCTTTATTTGGATTATTTTTATCTATCTAGTTTCTGTGTATTCAATTTGCTGCTATTTTTCTCTCTCCTTAGCTAGAAAACAAGATTTCATATTTTAAGCATTTACAAGTTTTCTTTACTAGCACATGCATTTTAAGCTATGCATTTTCTTCTAAGCTATTGCTTGACTCTGTGTCATCTACTTATTATCATATGGTTGAATCATAATCAACTCTGATTTTCTACTTAACTTCTTATTCTTGATTTTAATTCTATGGAGTTTCAAAAAACTACTGATCAATTTAAATCATTTAAATATATGGGCCTTAGCTCTGTTGTCAGATACCTAGTCTATTCTGGTAAATATTTTACTTAAAATATTAAAAGAATTTGTATGCTGCAGTTGTTGGTTGTGGACTTTCATACATGACAATTCAAGTTAGTTAAAATCAAGTTAGTTTAAATCTTCTGTATTATAAATGATTTTTTATGTCTACTCTCCTATCAGTGACTGAGAAATACATGTTAAAAATTCCAAATATTGTATATTTCCTCTTTAATTTCTTCCAATTTTCTATATATTGAAGTTATGTTATCAAGAGTTTATATTTATAATTGAGATATATATACACACATACATGTGTATATGTTTATTTGAGCCATTTATCATTATAAAAAGTTCTTATTGTCTATGTTAATGCTTTTTACATCATATATTTTATCTTTCTGATACTAGTAGGTCTGGGCTTCTCTGGTAGCTCAGCTGCTAAAGAATCTGCCTGCAGTGTAGGAGACCCTGGTTCAATTCCTGGAATGGGAAGATCCCCTGGAGAAGGGGTAAACTACTCACTCCAGTATTCTTGGGCTTTCCTGGTGGCTTAGATGGTTAAGAATGCACCTGCAATGCAGGAGACCTGGGTCCTATTCCTGGGTCAGGAAGATGCCCTGGAGGAAGGTATGGCAACCCAGTCTAGTATTCTTTCCTGGAGGATCCCCCTGGACAGAGGAGCCTCGTGGGCTATTGGGTCACAAGAAGTCAGACATGACTGACCAACTAAGCACAACACAGCACTAATAGGTCCACGTCACATATCTCGGTCTGGTTAGACATCACAAGAACACACTCTTTCCTATTTAAAATTTTTTTATCTGTATATTTAAATTATACCTAATAAATATTATATGATTGGATTTTGTTGATTATATAGTCTGATAATCTTTTGATAGTTTTGCTGATGTGTAATTCACATATATTAAACTACACATACTTAAGCTATGCAGTTGGTGAATTTTACCATAATTTATAGTATTGACTATGCAGATATACCACCTCAGATATGCAGATGGCACCACTCTTATGGCAGAAAGTCAAGAGAAAGTCAAGAACCTCTTGATGAAGGTGAAAGAGGAGAGTGAAAAAGTCTGGCCTAAAATTCAACATTCAAAAAACTAAGATCACGGCATCTGGTCCTATCACTTCATGGCAAATAGATGGGAAAAAATGGAAGCAGTGACAGACTTTATTTTCTTGGGGTTCAAATTACTGCAGATGGTGACTGCAGCCATGAAATTAAAAGATGCTTGCTCTTTGGAAGTAAAGCGATGACAAACCTAGACAGTGTACTAAAAAGCAGAGACATTACTTTGCCAACAAGGTCTGTCTAGTGAAAGCTATGATTTTTCCAGTAGTCATGTAAGGATGTGAGAGTTGGACCATAAAGAAGGCTGAGTGTGAATAATTGATGATTTTGAACTCTGGTGATGGGGAACACTCTTGAGAGTCCCTTGGATTGCAAGGAGATCAAATGAGTCAATCCAAAGGAAGTTGATCCTGGATATTCATGGAAGGACTGATGCTGAAGCTGAAACTCCAATACTTTGGCCACCTGATATGAAGACTTGACTTGTTAGAAAAGACCCTGATGCTAGGGAAGATTGAAGGCAGGAGGAGAAGGGGACGACAGAGGATGAGATGGTTGGATGGCATCACTGACTCAATGGACATGAGTTTGAGCAAGCTCCAGGGGATGGTGAAGGACAAGGAAGCCTGGTATGCTGCAGTCCATGGGGTCTCAAAGAGTCAGACATGACTGAGCGACTGAACAAAATAGTAGTGGAAAACAGATTAATAACAATCTTTATTGACTCATTTCTCCTTTCATCTCCTTATTTTTGATTAGTGAAATATTGATTATTATTAGAATATTATTATTATAAAACCCTTTTGTCCAGGTGTGGTTGCTCCACATAACCGAATAAACCCCACTCCCCAGATTTGACTTGGATATCAGGACAAATGATGTCACTTGTATGCCAAGATATTTATTATTTGCACATTAAAGCTTTTCTTGTGAGAACACAGTGAGCTCCTAACCTGGTCTGAAATGGCTTGGGAAAGTAGGGGCAAGGGACTGGCTGGGGCTTAGATGGTGGTCAGAAGGTGAGGCTGCAATGGGGGTCTCCACGTGGGGGCTGGGCTTGCGTCACTGAGTGTCCTGCCAGTGCCAAAGGAAGAGCTGCCAGGGTTTTCCTATTAGCTCTCTGAGATCTGGGCGGGTGGCAAGAAGCAGAAATAGTGGTGATACTTGAAAGTTATCATCAAACAGCAGAAGCAGAGTCATACGCTTTATTACACCAGTATTATCTTTTCAGTTGGACATATGTTCACAATATTAGAATGTTTTTTTGATGTGCTGCACTGTCATTTAACTTTTCTCTTTTCTGTGATAACACAAGAATCTCTTGAAAATGATCCCGATATTCAGAGCAAGACACTTAGCCCAGGATAGGATCTTTCTGGGGTCTTAAGTGAAAACCTGTGGTCTCCACTATGGGAATCCATTTTGCTCATAACTGAACATCAGCATCTCCCATTCACTGTGCAGCTGCTGAAGTCTCTACTCGACTCTCTGTTCATGTCTAGCTTAAGGGTCAGCCAGAAGCTTGAGTACACTTTTCAACGATTTTAGGGGCTCCTTCTTTGCGACTGTCTTCCTTCCCTTGCAAATCACCCTACTGTGAACTGCAATGGATATGATACTCATTTTTGTGCCCAGGGATGTATCCTGTCCAGTTGGTTTTTTAAAGCCAAATATTTTATATAAGTTGTCAAGTTTTTATTGGAGAAAGGAATGGCAACCCACTCCAGTGTTCTTGCCTGGAGAATCCCAGGGACAGGGGAGCCTGATGGGCTGCCGTCTATGGGGTTGCACAGAGTCGGACACGACTAAAGTGACTTAGCAGCAGTAGCAGCAGTTGAGTTTTTATAGTTGTTTACTGTTAGAAGTTAACTGTGGCTAGATTATGAAGTCAGGATTTTAAATTAAAATGTGGCTGAGTCTTGATCCAATATGACACCACAAAAAAATTCAAAGTTAATTGTCCACGTAGGATACAATACATCCGAAGTCTAACTCACTTTCTAAAATTGAGGAGAGTGAAATGGTGGAAGTAAATCAAATGCCTCTTTTCTTCTCGTGAAAAGCTACAGAAGGGGTGGTTTTTCAGTGAGGCCCCATTTCATACCTCTCTGAGGATACTCCTGGATTTCTCTTGACAAGCATTGCCTCTGCATCTTTTGCTGGTCGGATGTAGTCACTTACTCAAGTGGACTAAATCCTGACAAAGGCTACATCCTTACTAGGTCTGTGAGAAGAATATACTTTCAGTATTCCCATTTGGCAGATGAAGAATCTAAGCCTCAGTTTATCTGAGGTCTCAAATAAGCAGTAAATAGGGCTAAATGTGCAATCAGGGTGTCAGGTTCTAAAACTCTTACCTTCCTCCTGAATAACTACCGTTTTAAGATTCTTCTTATATTGTTGACCAAAACAAGAAAAAAAAAAAAAAAAACCCTTGAAAATTTAGGGGCGTATTCCAAATCCGCTGATGTTTTAAAGATAATGGCATTCTAACATATATACTATCATGTAAGAATGGAATCGCCAGTCTATGTCTGACGCAGGATACAGCATGCTTGGGGCTGGTGCATGGGGATGACCCAGAGAGATGTTATGGGGAGGGAGGTGGGAGGGGGGTTCATGTTTGGGAATGCATGTAAGAATTAAAGATTTTAAAATTTAAAAAAAAATAAAAAAAATAAAGATAGTCTGTAAGTAAATGAAGTAAATGAGGGTGCTGTTTTAATGTCAGGATCCCCGTTTTCATGACTTATGCAGTCAAGATTTTAGTCATTATCACTGTGTTGTTCAAGTTTGAATTAGTTTTTAAATTCGGGCTGTATAGTTTTCCAAAAAAACCAAAAACGTCATTTGTTTAAATCAAGATAATTTTAACACTTGGTTTGAACCAAATCTAGCCTACAGTTCTCCCTAATATGTTTCCTTTAAAAAAAAAAACTTTTCTAGTTAAAGTAGATAATACTAAGATGAAAATTATTTTGAGGAAGGAATAGAAGATTAGGTTAGAGTGGATATAATATTTTATTTTTTAACATGATAGATTACTGTCAAGACCCTTCAATGAGACTAAATACATATCATAACTCCATCTTTCTCATTTTTCGTTTCTCTATTCTAAGAGTTGAAATCAATGAGAAGAATAGGATGCCTGAGAGCTAAAGAAATTCATATCCTAGAAATCCAGTAAGGTCTTCCTTTCACAGACTTCTCAGGGTGAATTTTAATGAATTTTTTGTCACTAACATAAGGAGAATGGAAGTGTCACTGAGACACACATTTCTCAAAGATATTTTATGTTGCATTCGTCCATGAATTAAAACCAGCATTCGATTAATTTATCAGCCCTTTATTGGACACCTGGAGAATGAATCTTTGGTTCTCTAAAAGATAACTGAATCATGTGTAAAGTTAGTTGAGAGTTTTTTATTCATTCAGCTGTGGTACAGCACCGTGTTGAATAGAATATAAATAAATAGGGAGTTCTGGGCTCATTTCCAACTGAATCTTTGGCAGCAGTGGCTGGTCACCATGAGCACCCATCTCCTCTGTTCCCAGGAAACCTATTTCCACCAAAGGCTGATACATCTATATCGCTATTTTTGAAATTGTAGTTCCTCACAAATTTCCAAAGAGGAGGGGAGATTAGACCAACACACACTGTCAGACACAATCATGGTATTGTACTTGTGGATGTGATGTATCTAGGGTTATTTTTCCCACAGTTTCACATGGGCAGTGATACCGACATATCATGCATGCTCTATTGAACCCACTTTTGAATCATACTGCGTGGAATCAAGGGGTAAATGAGCCTTGGCTGTGGCAGGAAGTGGTAAATAATCCAGTCCCCCAAATGTTTCACAAGGACCTACACTGGGACTTGCCTTACAAATCAGTGCACGAGCAAGTCATGTCAGAAGCCCAGGCAGACGTGAGTGACAGAGAAAGCCCTCGCTTGGGAATGCCTTTCAGAAACTCACACTGGCCTTCTACAGAGCTGTATATATCAGTCAGCAGGGGAGAGAATTTACATGGGAAGCGAGACAGATGACAGTGGCCAGAACAATGGCCAGCCGCTGTGCAGTATAGTCTTCAGACAGGCTTTCTAAATCTTGGCCGTGGACGTAGTTGGCACCAAGGGCTTCTTGGTCTGCTGTTACCAATGTCTGATACTCCTAAGCTAATGGCTGTTTCTTCAAATCGTGGGTAAATTAATGCTAATCAGGCACTGAAATTTGGCTGAAATTATTCTTCTAATCCAGTATTGGAAGCCACTGCTAGATTGAAATGCTCGCTTTCTGTGTATCTTTTTAAGGTATGTGCCGCCCACAGGATTTCTTTATTCATCTGGTTTCAGCTCCTAACATGTAAAAAGCTTGGACACTGTCAATCACATCCTTAGAACAGGAATACCAAGCAAACTGAAAGTAGATGACCTTCCTGAACGTATCAGAGAACCGTAGGTGCAGGTAAACCACCATTCTGGAACCAAAAGGAAAATCCATAGAGCAACCCACTCCAGTACTCTTACCTTGAAAAATCCCATGGATGGAGGAGCCCGGTAGGCTGCAGTCCAGAGGGTCGTGAAGAGTCGGGCACAACTGAGCGACTTAGCAACAGCAGAGCTGACATCTGCTCACCTGGAGCAAGAGTTTTGGGATCCAGGAATTGTGTGAACACAGAAAGAGGCTGAGTGTGGGAGAAACTCCTGGGGCCGTGTTCTCAGGAGGTCATTCGTACGGTTGCAGATTTTGCCTTTGGGCACTATACTGGGTTTACAGGACTAAGAGCCATGAGAAATCTCCAGCTGGCTCTGGAAGGAGGAGAGAAAAGGCTGTGATTGTGAGACACACCCACTGCGTTCTCCATAAAAGACTCTGTCTCTGAGGAAGGAGACTTAATGGAGCATTATCCCAGCTGGAGGGAGGGCATTGATTCAGACCCACTCACCTCAAGCTTTCTTCATTCTCTGTAGAAGGCTGAGGGAAAAGGCAGGACACTTGTGAAGTGGAGAAACCTCAAAGTCCACAGCTCACAGGCACCTACCCATTAAAAGACTTAAGTTCAATCCTAAGATTATAGAACCCTTCTCCTCCACCCATTTCACCAACCTCCAATAGAGACCCAGTGTAAGATGGTGGGTTAGAGATGAAAGAGATGTAAAACAGAGATTCTCTAAGAACGAGGACACCCCAAGGTCTACAGTGTGGATGAAAGGAAGTTGGAGGAAGTTGGTTGATGTCTCTGGTATCCACAGCCACAGCAAATGTTGAACAAATACCATAAAGGCATAGAACCACATGCTGTAGGCCTGTTCACTTCAGTTCCTATCACCTGATATATCATGTCCAGGTTCCCACAGTGAATCGCAAGGCATAATAAAGTAACAGAAAAGAAGCAAAGAGGCAAAGCAGCATCAGAAGCAGACTCACCTAAACACATGTTGGGAATATAAGACCAGATATTTAAATAACTGTGATTCATATGTCATGGGATTTAATAGGGAAATGGGTAGACTCCATGAAGGAACAGAAGCATTTAAATTAGTGGAGAAATGAACACTTTATGAAAGAATCACTACCAATGCGGAAGAAGCTGAAGTGGAATGGTTCTATGATGACATTACAAGACCTTCTAGAACTAATACCAAAAAACAAAAACAAAAAGTCCTTTTCATCATAGGGGATTGTAATGCAAAAGTAGGAAGGCGAGAGATAGCCAAAGAAATAGGCAATATACCCGGGCAGGACAAACTGAAGCAGAGCAAAGGTTGACAGAGTTTTGCCAAGAGAACACACTGGTCATAGCAAACATCCTCTTCCAACAACACATGAAATGACTCTACACAGGGACATCACCAGATCAGCTCAGTTCTGTTGCTCAGTCATGTCCAACTCTTTGCGACCCCAAGAACTGCAGCACGCCAGGCCCCCCTGTTCATCACCATCTCCCGGAGTTCAGTCAGACACGACCATCGAGTCCATGATGCCATACAGCCGTCTCATCCTTGGTCGTCCCTTTCTCCTACTGCCCCCAATCACTCCCAGCATCAGAGTCTTTTCCAATGAGTCAACTCTTCGCATGAGGTGGCCAAAGTACTGGAGTTTCAGCTTCAGCATTATTCCTTCCAAAGAAATCCCAGGGCTGATCTCCTTTAGAATGGACTGGTTGGAAGTCCTGGCAGTCCAAGGGACTCTCAAGAGTCTTCTCCAACACTATAGCTCAAAAGCATCAATTCTTTGGCACTCAGCCTTCTACACAGTCCAACTTTCACATCCATACATGACCACAGGAAAAACCATAGCCTTGACTACATGGACCTTAATCGGCAAAGTAATGTCTCTGCTTTTCAATATGCTATCTAGGTTGGTCATAACTTTTCTTCCAAGGAGTAAGCGTCTTTTAATTTCATGGATGCAGTCACCATCTGCAGTGATTCTGGAGCCCCCCAAAATAAAATCTCACACTGTTTTCACTGTTTCCCATCTATTTCCCATGAAGTGATGGGACCGGATGCCATGATCTTCGTTTTCTGAATGTTGAGCTTTAAGCCAACTTTTTCACTCTCCTCTGTCACTTTCATCAAGAGGCTTTTGAGTTCCTCTTCACTTTCTGCCATAAGGGTGGTGTCATCTGCATATCTGAGGTTATTGATATTTCTCCTGGCAATCTTGATTCCAGCTTGTGTTTCTTCCAGTCCAGCGTTTCTCATGATGTACTCTGCATATAAGTTAAATAAGCAGGGTGACAATATACAACCTTGACGTACTCCTTTTTCTATTTGGAACCAGTCTGTTGTTCCATGTCCAGTACTAACTGTTGCTTCCTGACCTGCATACAGATTTCTCAAGAGGCAAGTCAGGTGGTCTGGTATTCCCATCTCTTTCAGAATTTTCCACAGTTTATTGTGATTCACACAGTCAGAGGCTTTGGCATAGTCAATAAAGCAGAAATAGATGTTTTTCTGGAACTCTCTTGCTTTTTTGAGGATCCAGCAGACATTGGCATTTTGATCTCTGGTTCCTCTGCCTTTTCTAAGACCAGCTTGAACATCAGGAAGTTCACTGCTCACATATTGCTGAAGTCTGGCTTGGAGAATTTTGAGCATTAGTTAACTAGCGTGTGAGATGAGTGCAATTGTGCGGTAGTTTGAGCATTCTTTGGCATTGCCTTTCTTTGGGATTGGAATGAAAATGGACCTTTTCCAGTCCTGTGGCCACTGCTGAGTTTTCCAAATCTGCTGGCATATTGAGTGCAGCACTTTCACAGCATTATCTTTCAGGATTTGAAATAGCTCCACTGGAATTCCATCACCTCCACTAGCTTTGGTCATAGTGATGCTTTCTAAGGCCCACTTGACTTCACATTCCAGGATGTCTGGCTCTAGATTAGTGATCACACCATTGTGATTATCCGGGTCGTGAAGATCTTTTTGTACAGTTCTTCTGTGTATTCTTGCCACCTCTTCTTAATATCTTCTGCTTCTGTTAGATCCATACAATTTCTGTCCTTTATCAAGCCCATCTTTGCATGAAATATTCCCTTGTTATCTCTAATTTTCTTGAAGAGATCTCTAGTCTTTCCCATTCTGTTCTTTTCCTCTATTTCTTTGCATTGATCACTCAAGAAGGCTTTCTTATTTCTTCTTGCTATTCTTTGGAACTCTGCATTCAGATGCTTATATCTTTCCTTTTCTCCTTTGCTTTTCGCTTCTCTTTTCACAGCTATTTGTAAGGCCTCCCCGACAGCCATTTTGCTTTTTTGCATTTCTTTTCCATGGGGATGGTCTTGTTCCCTGTCTCCTGTACAGTGTCACGAACCTCATTCCATAGTTCATCAGGCACTCTATCTATCAGATCTAGGCCCTAAATCTAGTTCTTACTTCCACTGTATAATCATAAGGGATTTAATTTAGGTCATACCTAAATGGTCTAGCGGTTTTCCCTACTTTCTTCAATTTAAGTCTGAATTTGGCAATAAGGGGTTCATGATCTGAGCCACAGTCAGCTCCCGGTCTTGTTTTGGCTGACTGTACAGAGCTTCTCCATCTTTGGCTGTGAAGAATATAATCAATCTGATTTTGGTGTCGACCATCTGGTGATGTCCATGTGTAGAGTCTTCTCTTGTGTTGTTGGAAGAGGGTGTTTACTATGACCAGTGCATTTTCTTGGCAAAACTCTATTAGCCTTTGCCCTGCTTCATTCTATACTGCAAGGCCAAATTTGCCTGTTACTCCAGGTGTTTCTTGACTTCCTACTTTTGCATTCCAGTCCCCTATAATGAAAAGGACATCTTTTTTGGGTGTTAGTTCTACAAAGTCTTGTAGGTCTTCATAGAACTGTTCAACTTCAGCTTCTTCAGTGTTACTGATTGGGGGATAGACTTGGATTACAGTGATATTGAATGGTTTGCATTGGAAATGAAGAGAGATCATTCTGTCATTTTTGAGATTGCATCCAAGTACTGCATTTCTGAGTTTTTTGCTGACCATGATGGCTACTCCATTTCTTCTGAGGGATTCCTGCCCGCAGTAGTAGATCTAATGGTTATCTGAGTTAAATTCACCCATTCCAGTCCATTTTAGTTCGCTGATTCCTAGAATGTTGACGTTCACCCTTGCCATCTCTTGTTTGACCACTTCCAATTTGCCTTGATTCATGGACCTGACATTCCAGGTTCTTATGCAATATTGCTCTTTACAGCATCGGACCTTGCTTCTATCACCAGTCACATCTACAACTGGGTATTGTTTTTGCTTTGGCTCCATCCCTTCATTCTTTCTGGAGTTATTTCTCCACTGATCCCAGTAGCATATTGGAGACCTACTGACCTGAGAAGTTCCTCATTCAGTATCCTATTATTTTGCCTTTTCCTACTGTTCATGGGGTTCTCAAGGCAAGAATACTGAAATGGCTTGCCATTCCCTTCTCCAATGGACCACATTCTGTCAGACCTCTCCACCATGACCCTCCCATCTTGGGTGGCCCTGCAAGCATGGCTTGGTTTCACTGAGTTAGACAAGGCTGTGGCCCTAGTGTGATTAGATTGACTAATTTTCTGTGAGTATGGTTTCAGTGTGTCTGCCCTCTGATGCCCTCTTGCAGCACCTACCATCTTACTTGGGTTTCTCTTACCTTGGGCATAGGGTATCTCTTCACGGCCGGTCCGGCAAAGCACAGCCGCTGCTCCTTACCTTGGACAAAGGATATCTCCTCCTCTCCGCCCTTCCTGACCTTCAACTTGGGACAGCTCCTCTAGGCCCTCCTGGGCCACCGCAGCCACCGCTCCTTGGATATGGGTTGATCTTCCCTGCTGCCGCCCCGGCCTCAGGTGTGGGGATGCTCCTCTCGGCCATTCCTGTGCCGTCGCAGCCTGGCACCCTTGGCCACTGCCTCTGACTTTGGATGTGGGGTAGTTCCTCTCAGCCGCGCTGAGTGCGCACCAGCCATCGCAGCCGC
Source organism: Ovis aries (assembly GCF_016772045.2). Taxonomy (NCBI): domain Eukaryota; kingdom Metazoa; phylum Chordata; class Mammalia; order Artiodactyla; family Bovidae; genus Ovis; species Ovis aries. Next base: position 4,568,705 of record NC_056079.1, on the reverse strand, counting down.
TTGCGCTGGTCAGATGGTCAATACCAAAATCAGATTGATTATATGATTTGAAGGTGAACATGGAGAAGCTGTATACAGTTAACAAAAACAAGACCTGTAGCTGACTCTGGCTCAGATCATGAACTCCTTATTGTAAAATTCACGGTTAAATTGAAGAAAGTAGTGAGAACCACACACCATTCAGGTATGACCTAGAACAAATCCCTTATGATTATATAGTAGAGGCAACAAATAGACTCAAGGGATTAGATCTGGCAGACAAAGTGTGTGAAGAACTATGAACGAAGGTTCACAACATTGTATGGGAGGTGGTGACCAAAATCATCTGAACGAAAAATAAATGCAAGAAAGCAAATTGTTATCTAAGGAGGACTTCCAAATAGCTGAGAAAAGAAAAGTGAAAGGCAAAGGAGACAGGGAAAGATACACCCAATGGAATACAGAGTTCCAGACAATACCTAGAAGAGATAAGAAAGGCTTCCTAAGTAAACAAGGCAAAGAAATAGAGGAAAACAAGAAAATGGGAAAGACTAGAGATCTCTTGATATCCAAAAGGTCACTTGGACATACCCAGAAAACATTTCATACAAAGATGGGTACAATAAAGGATAAAAATAGTATGGACCTAACAGAAGCAGAAGAGATTAAGAACAAGTGACAAGAATACAGAGAGGAACTATACAATAAAGGTCTTAATGACCTGGATAACCACGATGGTGTGGTCACTCACCTAAAGCCAGACATCCTGGAGTGTATAGTCAAGTGGGCTTTAGGAAGCATTACTACAAACAAAGCTAGTGCAGGTGATGGAATTCCAGTTGAGTTATTTAAAATCCTCAAATATGATGCTGTTAAAGTGTTGCATTCAATCTGCCAGAAAATTTGGAAAATTCAGCAGTGGCCACGGGACTGGAAATGGTCAGTTTCATTCCAATGAAAAGAAGGAAAATTCCAAAGAATGTTCAAACTACAGTTGAGTACAGTTGTGCTCATCTCAGGTGCTAGCAAGGTAATGGTCAAAATCCTTCAAATTGGGCTTCAACAGTATGTGAACCAAGAAGCTCCAGGTATACAAGCTGGATTTAGCAAAGGCAGAGGAACCAGAGATCAAATTGCCAATATCCACTGAATCATAGAAAAAGGCATGGTATTCCAGAGAAACATCTACTTCTGCTTCATGGACTACGCTAAAGCCTTTGACTGTGTGGATCACAATAATCTGTCGAAAATTCCTTAAGAAATGGGAATACCAGACCACCTTTCCTATCTCCTGAGAAACCTGTATGCAGGTCAAGATGTAACAGAGCAGGACACAGAAAAACAGACTGGTTCAAACTTGGGGAAGGAGTGTTCTTGCCTGGGAAATCCATTGGACAGAGGAGCCTGGTGGACTCTAGTGTGTGGGGCCACAAAGAGTTAGAACAACTGAGCATGCATGCACAGCTCTAAGCAGGGAATTTAAATCCAAGTGACAGGATTTTAAGCTCAGCTCTCCATCTGCCTTATTAACTCTGTGAGTTTGGACAAGCAACTTAAATTCTTTCCATCTTGGTTTCTTAATCTACGAAATAGAGATAATAACAACTTAATAACAATTATTAAGTTGTCTTAATGATTACATTCTGTCGTTTTTGAGATTGCATCCAAGTACTGCATTTCAGACTCTTTTGTTGACCATGATGGCTACTCCATTTCTTCTGAGGGATTCCTGCCCGCAGTAGTAGATCTAATGGTCATCTGAGTTAAATTCACCCATTCCAGTCCACACATGTTAGAATGCAAATCATCCCACCCTCCCTCTCCCTCTGAGTCCAAAAGTCCATTGCACATCTGGCTTACTTCACTCTGTATAATCGCTCCAGTTTCATCCATCTCATCAGAACTGATTCAAATGCATCTAGGTTGTTTCATGTCCTGGCTATTATAAACAGTGCTGCGAACATTGGGGTACAATTCTGGTTTCTCGGTGTATGCCCAGCAGTGGGATTGCTGGGTCATAAGGTAGTTCTATTTGCAATTTTTAAGGAATCTCCACACCTCCAGCATTTATTGCTTGCAGATTTTTGGATCGCAGCCATTCTGACTGGTGTGAAGTGGTACCTCATTGTGGTTTTGATTTGCATTTCTCTAATAATGAGTGATATTGAGCATCTTTTCATGTGTTTGTTAGCCATCCGCATGGAGAAATGTCTATTTAGTTCTTTGGCCCATTTTTGATTGGGTCGTTTATTTTCTGGAATTGAGCTGCATAAGTTGCTTGTATATTTTTGAGATTAGTTGTTTGTCAGTTGCTTCTCCCATTCAGAAGGCTGTCTTTTCACCTTGCTTATATTTTCCTTTGTTGTGCAGAAGCTTTTAATTTTAATTCTGATCTTACATTTAGATCTTTTAATCCATTTTGAGTTTTACGTGAAAGTGATCTAGTTTCATTCTTTTACAAGTGGTTGACCAGTTTTCCAGCACCACTTGTTAAAGAGATTGTCTTTACTCCATTGTATATTCTTGCCTTGTCAAAGATAAGGTGTCCATATGTGTGGATTTATCTCTGGGCTTTCTATTTTGTTCCATTGATCTATATGTCTGTCTTTGTGCCAGTACCATACTGTCTTGATGACTGTGGCTTTGTAGTAGAGCCTGAAGTCAGGCAAGTTGATTCCTCCAGTTCCATTCTTCTCAAGATTGCTTTGGCTATTCGAGGTTTTTTGTATTTCCATACAAATCTTGAGATTATTTGTTCTAGTTCTGTGAAAAATGGCTGGTAGCTTGATAGGGATTGCATTGAATTTGTAAATTGTATACTCATTTCACTATATTGATTCTTCCATCCATGAACATGGTATATTTCTCCATCTATTAGTGTCCTCTTTGATTTCTTTCATCAGTGTTTTATAGGTCTTTAGTTTCTTTAGGTAGATATATTCCTAAGTATTTTTATTCTTTCTGTGTGTTGATTTTATATCCTGCAACTTTACTATATTCATTGATTAGCTCTAGTAATTTTCTGGTGGAGTCTTTAGGGTTTTCCATGTAGAGGATCATGTCATCTGCAAACAGTGAGAGTTTTCCAATTTGGATTCCTTTTATTTCTTTTCTGCTCTGATTGCTGTGGCCAAAACTTCCAGAACTATGTTGAATAGTAGCGGTGAAAGTGGACACCCTTGTCTTGTTCCTGACTTTAGGGAAATGCTTTCATTTTTCACCATTGAGGATAATGTTTGCTGTGGGTTTGTCATAGATAGCTTTTATTATGTTGAGGTATGTTCCTTCTATTCCTGCTTTCTGAGAGTTTTATCATAAATGGATGTTGAATTTTGTCAAAGGCCTTCGCATCTATTGAGATAATCATATGGTTTTTATTTTCAATTTGTTAATGTGGTGAATTACATTGATTGATTTGCGGATATTGAAGAATCCTTGCATCCCTGGGATAAAGCCCACTTGGTCATGGTGTATGATCTTTTAATGTGTTGTTGGATTCTGATTGCTAGAATTTTGTTGAGGATTTTGCATCTATGTTCATCAGAGATATTGTGTGACATCTTGTCAGGTTTTGGTATTAGGGTGATGGTGGCCTCATAGAATGAGTTTGGAAGTTTACCTTCTGCAATTTTCTGGAAGAGTTTGAGGAGGATAGGTGTTAGCTCTTCTCGAAATTTTGGTAGAATTCAGCTGTAGTCTGGACCTGGGCTTTGTTTGCTGGAAGATTTCTGATTACAGTATCAATTTCCGTGCTTGTGATGGGTCTGTTAAGATTTTCTATTTCTTCCTGGTTCAGTTTTGGAAAATTGTACTTTCTAAGAATTTGTCCATTTCTTCCACGTTGTCCATTTTATTGGCATACAACTGCTGATAGTAGTCTCTTATGATCCTTTGTATTTCTGTGTTGTCTGTTGTGATCTCTCCATTTTCATTTCTAATTTTTATTGATTTGGTTTTGTTTTTTGCTATGGCTCCAACTCTTCCTTTCTAGTTGCTTTAGTTGTAGAGTTAGTTATTTCGACTTTTTCTTGTTTCGAGGTATGCCTGTATTGCTATGAACTTTCCTCTTAGCACTGCTTTTATAGTGTCCCACAGGTTTTGGGTTGTTGTGTTTTCATTTTCATTAGTTTCTATGCATATTTTGATTTCTTTTTGATTTCTTCTGTGATTTGTTGGTTATTCAGAAGTGTGTTGTTCAACCTCCATATGTTGGAATTTTTAATAGTTTTTCTCCTGTAATTGAGATCTAATCTTAATGCATTATGGTCAGAAAAGATGCTTGAATGATTTCAATTTTTGAATTTATCAAGTTTAGATTTATGGCCCAGGATGTGATCTATCCTGGAGAAGTTTCATTGTTCTGTTTCTGTTTAGTTGATCTGTCCTAAAAGTCTCCACTGATTTTCATACTTGGCATTTGTCTTACAATGCTCCCTTCTTCTTGGATTGTTCCTTTGATTATGTATGGCCTTTGTTTTAAAGTCTATTTTATCATTGCCACTTGCTCTCTATTCGTGGGGCCCTTCACTTTCAGTCTGTATGTGTCCCCTTGTTTTGATAAGCAGCCTTGTTTTTGTATCCATTCACCAGTCTTTGTCTTTTGGTTGTTCAACCCCCATGATCCCATTTACTTTATTGTTTTGGGTTCGGGCTTCGTGTTTCCTGTCTAGAGGATATACAGTAATCTGGGCTGTAGGTTATTGTCTTTCATCACTTTAAGTATGTCCATTCCTCCTGGCCTGAAGAGTTTCGACAGATCAGCTGTTATCCTTATGGGAATCTGTGTGAGTATGGTTTTCAGTTTCGTGTCCTATTTTGACTCCTGTGTTTCTTGATGCCTTCCCCAGCAAGGATTTCTCATGAGTCTTCTTCTTCTGGGACTCCTATAATTCGAATGTTGGAGCGTTTCATACTGGAGGTCTCTGGATTGTCCTCTCTTTTAACTCTCTGGCCTCCGTTATTCTACGTCCAGAGTGTTTCTGTATTGCTCTTCACTAGGTCCTTGTTAAACCTTTCTTGCATCTTCTCAATCCTTGTCTCTAATTTAGCCATTTTTGATTTCAAGATTTTGATCATTTTCACTATCTTCGGAATTTCTCCTCCCTAGGTTTGGTAAGGCTGAGTATTCCTCTGTCTCTTCATCTTGGTTATATGGCCAGTTCTCCTTCCTCACTTTGGGTGGGGATCAGTGGCTTTCAAGGTTTCCTGGTTAGGGAGGCTGGACCAGTTGACCCACATCAAAGGTTTTGGGATTTTGAGCTGCCATATTGAGCTCAAGTGTTCCTGTGTTGCTGGAGAAATGTCTTGTTTTGGAACTTGTTGGCCCTTGGGTGGACAGGTATGAAGGCAGCTCCTAGCTTAATGTTCCCTGAATTCAAGAGTTCTCTAACATGCTTCTGGTTTCAGTACAGTAAGTACAGCACCGATGCTCAAAAGTTTCTCATTGAGGGACACCAGAGAGGCCAGGACTCAGCAATCACATGAACTCCAATTTGACCTGATGTTCAAGCTGGTTTTAGAGAAAGGCAGAGGAACCAGAGATCAAATTGCAACATGTACTGCTGGATCATCAAAGGAAAAGCAAGAGAGTCCATGAAACACAATCTAATTTCTAGCTTGTGGATTGACTACTGTCTAAAGCCTCTGACTGTGTGGATCAAACAATAAACTGTCAGAGGAAAAATTCCCTGAAGGAGAGATGGGAATGGCCAGACCAGACCTCCAGACCTTGGACTTGAGTAAAAATTCTAGTATGCATGGTCAGTCTTTTGTTGAAGCTATCCACTTCTGTCCTGCCCAGTAGTAGACTGGACATGGCAACAATAGCAGGCCTATGCTGCTTTTAATAGGAAATTATCCAATACAGCAAGGTTTTGCTACTGTTCATGGGGTTCTCAAGGCAAGAATACTGAAATGGCTTGCCATTCCCTTCTCCAGTGGACCACATTCTGTCAGGCCTCTCCACCATGACCTGCCCATCTTGGGTTGCCCCGCAGGCATGGCTTGGTTTCATTGAGTCAGACAAGGCTGTGGCCCTAGTGTGATTAGATTGACTAGTTTTCTGTGAGTATGGTTTCAGTGTGTCTGCCCTCTGATGCCTTCTTGCAACAGTTACCATCTTACTTGGGTTTCTCTTACCTTGGGCGTGGGGTATCTCTTCACAGCTGCTCAAGCAAAGCCCAGCCACTGCTCCTTACCTTGGACAAGGGGTATCTCCTTACCGTCACCGTTCCTGACCTTCAACGTGGGATAGCTCCAATTCCAAAGAAAGGCAATGCAAAAGAATGCTCAAACTACCGCACAGTTACACTCATCTCACATGCTAGTAAAGTAATGCTCAAAATTCTCCAAGCCAGACTTCAGCAATACATGAACCGTGAATTCCCTGATGTTCAAGCTGGTTTTAGAAAAGGCAGAGGAACCAGAGATCAAATTGCCAACATCTGCTGGATCATGGAAAAGCAAGAGAGTTCCAGAAACACATCTATTTCTGCTTTATTGACTATGCTAAAGCCTCTGACTGTGTGGATCACAATAAACTGTGGAAAATTCTGAAAGAGATGGGAATGCCAGACCACCTGACCTGCCTCTTGAGAAATCTGTATGCAGGTCAGGAAGCAACAGTTAGAACTGGACATGGAACAACAGACTGGTTCCAAATAGGAAAAGGAGTACATCAAGGTTGTATATTGTCACCCTGCTTATTTAACTTATATGCAGAGTACATCATGAGAAATGCTGGACTGGAAGAAACACGAGCTGGAATCAAGATTGCAGGGAGAAATATCAATAACCTCAGATATGCAGATGACACCACCCTTATGGCAGAAAGTGAAGAGGAGCTAAAAAGCCTCTTGATGAAAGTGAAAGAGGAGAGTGAAAAAGTTGGCTTAAAGCTCAACATTTAGAAAATGAAGATCATGGCATCTGGTCCCATCACTTCATGGGAAATAGATGGGGAAACAGTAGAGATAGTGTCAGACTTTATTTTTTGGGGCTCCAAAATCACTGCAGATGGTGACTGCAGCCATGAAATTAAAAGACGCTTACTCCTTGGAAGAAAAGTTATGACCAACCTAGATAGTATATTCAAAAGCAGAGACATTACTTTGCCGACTAAGGTCCGTGTAGTCAAGGCTATGGTTTTTCTTGTGGTCGTGTATGGATGTGAGAGTTGGACTGTGAAGAAGGCTGAGCGCCGAAGAATTGATGTGTTTGAACTGTGGTGTTGGAGAAGACTCTTGAGAGTCCCTTGGACTGCAAGGAGATCCAACCAGTCCATTCTGAAGGAGATCAACCCTGGGATTTCTTTGGAAGGGATGATGCTAAAGCTGAAAGTCCAGTACTTTGGCCACCTCATGCGAAGAGTTGACTCATTGGAAAAGACTCTGATGCTGGGAGAGATTGGGGGCAGGAGGAGAAGGGGACAGTCCAGGATGAGATGGCTGGATGGCATCACGGACTCGATGGACATGAGTCTGAGTGAACTCCGGGAGATGGTGATGGACAGGGAGGCCTGGCGTGCTGTGATTCATGGGGTCGCAAAGAGTCGGACATGACTGAGTGACTGAACTAAACTCAACTGAATGATTACGTAAGTCAACATATATAATGCTCAGCACCATACTTTACACACACTCAAGGATTAATTTTCATTATTGATGCTTTAATAGATTTTAGGGACACAGCTGTATATTTCAGAAAATGTTCCCCCAGAAGTAATTGTGGGATATCAAACTAATTGACATAGTTTTTAAACTACCAAAATAGTATGGCTGTCTTGGTTCAATCCTGCACTTTGAAATTCTGTATTATAATCAGAAAAACTTAATTTGGTACAACAAGTACCAAAGATGCTGCATTTGAAGACTGTGTGAAATAGTGGGTGTGAGTTATAGTGAATTCAGAACAGAGACTCAGGACATTTTAGAGTTAAAGGAAACTTTAAAAGGGATAGACTAGCTGTTCTTCCCCCCTCCCCCACCCCTTTCTCATTGAATGTTGAAAAGTTGACCTCAGGCTATTGGAAGGATATTCTTTGCTGACCTGGAACTCTCCTGTTAGCCAAGAATAAAAGATCATTTGCCTTCTCCTCTAATCTCTATATTAGATACTTTAAAATTATGCAGAGTGCTTCAGAATTCCAAAATGGGTCTAAAATGGAATTTTGTCCATTTACATAAGCTTTTATTTAGAGAATGTAATTGTTCACACAATCAAGTCAAATTAATTATTTTCTTTGTGACATAACAATTTTTAGGGGAGAAAATCATGAGCTTGCATGATTTAGTAGGTTTTGCCATAGTCGTAAAGAAAGAGATTACTTATTTAAATGTGAGTAACTTGTAAGTAGATGATATCCTTATCACCACCTTGGTTAAGGTCTAACCGTGCAGTTTCATAACAAGACATCAGTCTGTAACTAATAGGGAAAAGAGATGATTTTTGTATCTCTCACATTACCTAGCAATGTCCTTTAAGTAGGTGGGAAACAAATTCTTATTTGGTAAATGAATCAGTGCCTAGTCAAAACAGTAGTTTTTGATGAAACTGTGGTCTTTTCTTTCAGTAACCTTGGAGAAACTTCTAAATTAAATTCTGCCTTTCATCCTTAGACACCGGCCCTGGGGACTCAACTGTATTTTCCACCAGTATTTTCCACCAGTATTTTCCTTCTATTTAAATTTTATTTACCATATTAATTTAAAATTAATTATAATATTAACTTTAAAGTATTTAGCTCAAATTTAGAAAAACATTCATTTCATCAATGTAGTGATTATTTTTGCCCCCAAATTCTGTTAATGTACTGCATTTGGGGGTTTTAGACTTATATTCACTAAATAGATTAAAAACATTTTTACGAAAACTCTTTATTGAAACTCTGCCTTCTATGGAGAATACTGAATTCTTTTCTGAAGGCAGGTGATACAACACAGTTTGTTGTGAACTTTATTTAGGGATTTAGGGCTGTTAATAGAGTTCAAATGAATTAATTAATGAATTCAAGTATGTTTGAGTTACCTTGAAATAAGACAATGTAGTTTGAAATGTATAGTTCAGAAGAGAATTCATTTAACTTAATTTTTCATGATTCAATAAAAGCATTGCTTGTTCTTTGGTGACCTAAATGGGAAGGAAATCCAAAAAAGAGGGCTTATAAGGAGACATTTACAAAGATTCACTTTGCTGTAGAGCAGAAGCTAATACAACATTATAAAGTGACTATACTCCAATAAACATTAATAAAATAAATCAATAAATGCATTCTGAAAACTCAGTCCCCAACCTGCTCCCAACTTAGAGCACGACTTTGGGTTTCTCATTTTTGCAACATGTAAACAACATATGATTTTGTTTAATTCGCTTTATAATTGTAATATAAGCTATGTACTCTGTATAGACTTTGCAATATTTTCATTCAACATTTTGTATCTGATATTCAGTATTTCTCAGGCAACAATACTATTCATTTGTGAATGATGCAATTTATTTTTCCAATTTTTATTTTATACTTGAGTATAGTTGATTAACAATAGTATGTTATTTTCAGGCATACAGCAAAGTAATTCAGTTATACATCTACATGCATCTATTCTTTTTCAAATTCTTTTCCCATTTATCTTATGGTATCATATTCAGTAGAGTTCCCTGTGCTATACAGTAGGTCCTGTTGGTTATCCATTTTAAATATAGTAGTGTGTACACTTTTCTGTTGAATATGGACTAATATAATTGTGGCACATTTACAAGTGAATAGGATATTTTAGTAAAATTTTTTGCAAACATCTGCTTGGAGAATTGGCTGTTCATTACCTAATGGTGCCCTTTGAAGGGCAGAGGTTTTCATTGTAATGCAATTGAATTTTGTTTAAGATGGGGTGATTTGAAATGTTTCACTTCCCTAAGATCAGGAAAAAAAAATCCTGTATTTTCTTAAAAAACCTTTATATTTTTGCCTTTTAAAAAAATTTTTATTTTTACTTTATTTTACTTTACAATACTGTATTGGTTTTGCCATACATTGACATGAATCCAGCACGGGTGTACATGCGCTCCCAAACATGAACCACCCTCCCACCTCCCTCCCCATAACATCTCTCTGGGTCATCCCCATGCACCAGCCCCTGCTTTTTATATTTAAGTCTTTAATATACTAAGTCAATATTAAGCCATGGTCTAATGTAACAATCTAGTTTAATTTGTTTTCCAAGATACTGATATTCCAAAACCAGTTATTCCAGGATCATTGTTAAGTAATCAGTTGTTTTGCCACTGATCCATTATGCTGTGACTTTAATTTTTTCATGTATCTGTGAATCTGCTTGCACAGTGCGTCCTCTCTTCCATCTTCTTTGTTGTTTTACAAGTTCATTGAGTTATGCCTCTTCGTGAATTTGCTTTTGTTTTTCCTGATACATTCATCACCATTCCTGTATCTTTGGACTCATGCCTTAAGTTGTAAACACTGTTCCGTAACATCTTAAATGTTCTTCCTTCATTTACTCAGCTCTCTATGGACCTTAGTCAGCCACTCAGTAATCCTGATTTTGTCACACATTTCTCAGATTTCATGTTTCTCTCTTCATTTGTCTTTATGTCAATTTCTGGGTAATTTTTTCCAGATACACCTTTGAGTTTGCTATTTCCATTCAGCTTTATCTAATTTATTTAACTCATCCATTGAGTTTTAAATTAAAAATAGTACACTATTACCATATAACTATTTGTTTCTTTTCATATTTTATGGTCACTTGAGAAACCCCTGTTGCTTGCTCATTAGTTTTAGTTCTTTTTTAATTTCTTTAAGCATTGTTTTCACTTTTATTTTATTACTGTAACTAGTATACTTTAAGATGATATCTTTGGAGTTTGTTGTCTCTGACTCTCATTCATGGAGACTTTTTCATTGTGTGTTAGTAATTTTGGACTGTGAAGTCGTAATTGCTCAAATTTTATCTTCAGGAATCCCAGTGACCTCATTCCTTTCAAAAGTCAGATTGTGACTCAGTAATTTCGAGTCCAGTTCTGCAAACCTGTGATGGGCTCTGAATACCATCTCTGGTCAGTCAAACCACTGGATTTGGTCCTCACCCTCAGACATCCCCCAGTTTGCTCATGGCTCCCCACTCTTTTTACTGAGTGCTATTGGAGGAGGGAATGGCAGTCCACTCTCCTGTTCTCGCCTGGAGAATCCCATGGGGGGAGGAGCCTGGCAGTAGTCCATGGGGTCACAAAGAGTCAGACCCAACTGAGCAACTCACACACACACACACATACACACATACATCGGCTCTCTAATTCTTTACTTTATGATTATAGCTTCCTATTGTTCTAAGTTGTGTTGGGTTTTCAGTCTTGGAGGTTGCGTTAGTTTCCTGTGGCTGCCATGATAAATTACCATAAACTGAACAGCTGTGGACAACAGGCGCTTGTTCTTTATAAAAGTCCACAATCATAGAGTTAGTAGGACTGCACCTCTCAGAAGACTCTTGGGGGAAATTCTTCCGCGCCTCTTCCACATTCCGCGGCCTTCTTTCTTCTCTGTGACGGCATCTACCCAAACGTCCTTCTGTCTATATATGGCCTTCTTTTCTGCCTCTTATGAAGACGCTTGTCATTGGACTTAAGGCCCACCTGGGTGGTCCAGAATGGTCTCAAGATCCCTAACTCAATCACATCTGCAAAGGACTTTCTACTAAGTAAGGTCACATTCACCATTTCCAAAATGTACATATCTTTTGCAAGGGGTATCATTCAACTTGTTACGGAAATTTCCCTTTTTTTCTGTGAAATATATTCTCTTCTGGATATGATTTTGTAGTTTTAAGATTTTCCTTCAGAGTAGATTGATTACCTAGATCCCCTCTCCTGAATTACTTTCAAGAATATAGATTTTAAAGTCTACATCATTTCATATTTCTAACTTTATGATTTTTGGATAAGACTAGAAAATAGATATAGACATATATATATATATGTATGCTTATATATGGCACCTTATTCAGTCAGCAACATTTACCATGTATTGAATGCTTATCCTGAAGGTACTATAGTACCAAACTCAGGATGTGATAGTGAATATTGTATATATCGAAATCTTATTGCCCAATCATGTCTGACTCTGCAATCAACATGCAGTCCTTTCCTGTCCTTCACTATCTCCCGAAGCTTGCTCAAACTCGTGTCCATTGAGTTGGTGATGTCATCCAACCCTCTCATCCTCTGTCACACTTTTCTCCTCCTGCCCTTAATCTTTCCCAGCATCAGAGTCTTTTTCCAGTGAATTGGCTCTTTGCATTAGGTGGCCAGAGTATTGAAGCTTCAGCTTTAGCATCAGTCCTTCCAGTGTGTATTCAGAGTTGATTCCTTTAGGATTGACTGGTTTGATCTTGCTGTCCAAAGGACTCTCAAGTGTGCCTTAAGTGCTATTATTGTTATTTCTATCACCATCATAATTATCATTACATTGAGTACTGAGATAATAACTGAGTACTGAGCTCAACAGAATTTAGTCCTCTCAGCAAGCATGTCAGAGTGATACTGCTGATATAACTGTTATTGAGCAATATAAAAAAGTTATTTAATACTCTTAAACATAATACTTCATAATGGCTTTGTTTTTTAACATCTTTAGATTGATAGCCAAGAGATTTAAATTCTGATCTTGACTGTCATAAGCAATCCTAGGTAGTTTTAAGCACTTCAACTTTACTCAGCCTAACATTTTACTTGCATAAAGTGGGAGATACCCACTCAGAGATGAAGCAGGGCCTTTCCAGGTTTGAAATTTCAGTACCGTTTACAAAGCAAACACTCAAGAGGATATGACATTTGCCGATTAGATTAAATCCAGATTCTATATAGTATGGAAATCATGCTCTCTGTTCCACTTGGGTGCATATGTGTGTTTATATTTAAACCTCTCAGTTATCTAATCTGTTTATTCTTAGTTCATAGCTGCTGAATGCTAAAATTTCAAGCCTGAGAAAAGAATGGCTCAAATATCACAGAGCGCACAGATTACACAGATAGAATTTTATTACAATAAAATTATCGGGACCCCAGAATATCTTCAGTGATCTTAATGAAATTTAAAGAGATCCACTTTCCACTGAACTTCAGGTTTACTCCATACAGGAAACAAGCAAACAGGGGACAGTCGGTAGAAGACAAGGCTGTTCAGAGGCACTTGTCACCCATGTGCCTTCAGAGGCCTCAGCTGCCCCGTCAGGTGTGCACCAGCCAGGAATGCGATCTCCCCATACTGGGGACTCTTAATCTAATTAAGTAAATTTAATTTAGCTCACCTAATGCTCTTCCATTCCTTAGGATATTTTATAAATAAGCCACAGGGCTGTCATCTTGACATCACAAGGTGACAACTTACTGGCAGTTCTTGCACCGCCCAATAGTTGACAAGTTGAACCATCTCTAAGTAATCCTTTCGTCCCATACAACCATTACATGTGAGCAAACCTGGGGTGGAAATCACGTGACAGGGCTTAGTTACACTGTAATTGCCTTTGTCAGTTTGGGCTGCCAGAGCAAATGCCACAGACTGCACGGCTTAAACAAGAAGCATTTATGTTTCACAGTTCTAAGGTCTGGAAGTCAGGGATCAGGGTATCAGCGTGGTCAGGTTCTGGTAAGAGCCCTATTCCTGGTTTCTTTGAATGGAAGAGAACGAGAGAGAAAAACAAGTTCTCTCCTGTCTCTCATTATAAGGGCACTAATCCCTTTGTGGAGTTGGTGATGGCAGGGAGGCCTGATGTGCTGCGATTCATGGGGTTGCAAAGAGTCGGACACGACTGAGCGACTGAACTGAACTGAATCCCTTTGCGGGGCTTCTCAGGTGGCTCAGTAGTAAAGAACCTGCCTGCCAATGCAGGAGGCCTGGGTTCAATCCCTGGGATGGGAGGATCCCCTGGAGAAGGAAATGGCAACCCACTCCAGTACTCTTGCCTGGGAAACTGCATGGACAGAGGAGCCTGTGTGAACTACAGTCCCTGGGGTGGCCAAGAGTCAGACATGACTGAGCGACTGAGCATGCATATCCTGTTATGAGGCTCCACCCTTCTGACCTAAGACCTCTCAAAAGCCCTGTCTCCACACATCCTCACACTGCGGATTAGGGATTTGATATAGGAATTTGCCGAGGGGATACAACATTTACTCCATAAGGATAATCCTCTGGGTAAACTGTAACTATGGTTGAAGGGTTTTATTTTTTAAAAAATACAAATATTCAAATTATTATATAGGACCCTAGTTTGATAAACACTGTCTGATAGAAAGACATGTAAATATAATTCCTTCCTTAGGTCACCAAGTGTAAGTAGCTCACATAAAAAGTTTAATACAAGTTTACCTTTCTTTACCAGAGAATTTTTTTTTCCTTTCATTGAAGCATAGTTGGTTTACAAAGCTATGTTAATTTCCCCTCTACAGCAAAGTGATTCAGTTACACACACACGCATATACACACATGCACATTTCCACACATTATACTTTATATATTCTTTTCCATTATGGTTTATCACAGGATATTGAATATAGCTCTGTGGTACAGAGTAGGACCCTGTTATTTATCCATCTTATATACAATAGCTTGCATTTGCTAATCCCAAACTTCCACTTCATTCAACCCCCAAGCTCGCCTCCCTGGTAAGCACCAGTCTGTTCCTCTAGAGCAACTTCTCACATATAATGATACGAAGGCTCTTTCATGTTTAGAGTCAATATTTTATTAAGATTAATTGCCAACCATTTAGATTTTTTCACTGTCTTTTATATCTTTTTAGCTTTGAATTAGACAGGGGCTAGGTTTCTGTCATTAAAATTACATTTCTGAAACACTGCTCTATGTGCTTTTCACCTGACGGCTATAAACAATTTTAAATTTCTACTAAAATCTCATGTTTCTTAAATAAAATATAATAAATGTCTTTAATTTCACACTGAATGGTTGAATAATACTGAAAACAAATGGACAAATATGTATTTATTATTTAAATTTCAACGGAAAATGTATTTTTGATATGTATTCAAAACTAATAAAAATGGGGGGGCAATTATGCCACATTGGCCTCCCTTTTCCAATAAAGTAGCTTCTTTACTAATAGAAAAACATTAGTGTGAAAAATATTAGTTTCTTATTCTCCTAATATTATAATGTAATATTTGCTTCATTAATTATATAATTTCAGAAAATGGAACTCTGAAAGCTCAGCCCCTATTGAAGTGATGTTGCATAATCTATACTCACAGGGCAACAAATTTATAATTGTATACCCATTTTCACACGAAACTGTTATATTCCCTCCTGAGCAGTTCTGCAAATAAACAGTTTTGTCACTTCAACATGGCCACATTTGTTTGTTATCATTTAAAATTCAAATAATGTGAGAGGAAATTACTTTTCAAATCATAAAAGTTTATGTCCTTGAACATTTTTAGCTGTACTTTCTCTGAAATCGGCTACTTTTGAATCTTGTGATTGAAGTTGGATTGTTATTTGGTTTTATTGTTCAAGGAGTTAATTGGCCTGCATTTAGCTTCTTTATTTTCTTTTACCAAAATTGCTTCTGGTTTATCTCTCTTATTTATATCAGTTTTTCTCTGAAACAGGGGCAGGGAAATAAATTTCCTCCCGTTTAAGGGTAGCTGCCCATATACAATGGTATTTACATCCTGAGGCATCTCCATGAACAGACAAACACAATGGAAGCAGAGAGCCTTCAGTTTAAGAAGAAAGAAAAAAATCTTTAGTAAAGGTTGATGGTCATCAAATAAATAAGACGACTTAAGAGAGTTTTCTTACTAAAGAAACCAAAATGTTAGTCTTCAGACATGTTTGAGACTCTTCAGTGTATAAATTAAAGCTGAGATTTACCCTCTTCCATTGGCAGGACGCAGCCTGGATCACCTGCTCAGAGCCGAGGACAGCATGTTATCTTCATCTTCTGCAGGTGTGGCCAAGGCAGAAGCTGGAAGAGTGAGGACTCTCCCGAGGGTGGCGCCTGAGCCCCTGAAGGTAAGCACCCAGGGTAACTGGGGACCATTCTCCACCCGCGCGATGTGTCCCCATGGTGTTTAGAACTCCCCTGGACTCTTAGTAACTGTGTGCCTCACAGCTCTCCTCTGTCTGAAAGCAAGCATTTATTGAGGTGATCTTGTTATTTTCTGTTACTGTGGCTTGTGTGAGTGCATGGGAGGTTTCTTTTCATTTTGGCTTGGTGTCTCTCTACCTGTGGAATATCATATGAGAACAGCACATGGTTCAGGTCCCAGACGATGACCTTGACGCACCAGCCTGAAGGGAGTGATAATGGCCCTTGGGACAAGGATGAGCGTGTCTTACTTACATAAAGGAAGTGTTCTGAACTATCATTGGGATCAGAAGCCACGCACTGCTTCTTATTACTATTGCTCACACAAAGCCCATCTCTCTTTCTTCTGAGTAGATGATAGAATTGTACCTCTCAAACTTTTGTGAAATTAAGCAAGATAATGTCATATGTCAGCCAATGAAATATGAACAAAAGTAACTGGGTCTTTTTTGGGCAGAAACTTTAATAGGCAGTGCACAGTTCACCTTAATAAGTGAATGCATTGAATGAGATGGATCCCCTGTCAACATGAGCCCTGAGAACCGGGAGGAAGACAATTTGCCATCACCCTACATTAGCTGTGCAGGCTGAGTGAAGGTCAGCAAGACCTCGCCTGTCGTGATCAGCAAACTCGGGTTACATATAAATCGCATGCAAAGAAGACCTAATGCAATCATGATGATCACAGATGGAAACGCAGTTACAGCAAATGCTTAAGACAGAGATTTTTATTTTAATGAGTTGTTTCCTGTGGTTGGTGTGGGGGTTGGGTTCACATCCAAACTCTGCAGGGCAGGCCAGCAGGCTGGAGACAGAGGGAGGGGTGGATGTTGAACCCGAGTCTGGAGCCAGAATTTCCTTTTCCTTTGGAGGAGTTCAGTCTTTTGATCTTAAAGCTCACCCACATTTTAAAGGATGATGTGTACTCTCAGTGTGTCTGGACTAAAATGTTAATCACATCTAACGAAATGCCTTCACCACAACATCTTGCCTGGCGTCTGACCAAATCCCTGGACGTGCTAGTCTACCTAAGTTGACACATGCATTGATCATCACTTGCTATTTTCTTGCCTTTCCTGTGTTTTAACAAATATGTGAGGTGGAGCAGTGGTCAGCTCTGGGAGGTAAATTTTCTAGGTAGAGGCAGAACATTTTACAGATGTAATTTCTAGCAGCCACAGTGTGGGCGCTCACAGGAGAGAGTCAGTAGGCTTCCTTTTCTGTCTGCAGGCACAGACCATGCCCAGGGCAAGCATGACTTAGTATCTAGTGTCACAGTTCAGTTTCACATCCCCTGTGTTAACACCGAACGCCACAAGTCTGACCACACACCCATCTTCTCATGAGTGTGGGTCTTTTAGAAGATAGTGTGGTTTCATGGTTCTTACTGGTTAGGTTCAAGAACTCCCCAAGTAGCTCTTCCTGAGGTCCAAATGGTAATCCTGAGGGAAAAAACACAAACAAGCCAAAAAAAAAAAAAAAAAGAGGAAAAAAAAAAAAACAAAAAACCACCACCCTGTGGTTTGTAATTGTATTTTCTCTTCTGGTCTAAAAAGATGCAAATATGTGATTTTTTCCATGCTGTCCATTTTGTTTACTAAAGGGTCATTTCACTGGAATCTACTATAAGTGTGAGATTGACTTTCTATATTATTCTGTGAAATATGCCTTTGGTTTATAATTTTCTTAGTCTGAATTCAGGATGGATTTGGGTTATCATTTTCTTTGTTCAAAATCCTGAATTTCTTTAATTTTAAAAATAATTTCAAGGAAAGCTCATCCTATTGGTGAAAATAAATGAATATGCTTATAGCTATAATCAGGTTGATTATCACTAAATGGATAAAACATTTTAAATCCAAGTGATAAATGCATGTAACAATGTGTAGACATACACATATATAATTCTACTCTGGTTGTGGCTATTTCTTAACCTAGTATCAATTTTGAGATAATAACTCAAGCTGTACACTTGTAATTTTTATTCTGTACCTCAGCACTAAAAAATGTAATCCATAGGGCTGATTATCATGACAACAACAATCTCTCACTATACCACTTTTCACTCAATTCCATCTTTATTTGTTCAGTCACATTTCCTGTTTCTATGTGGACAATACCATCTTGAATGTTTGTGAGCATCTTTGCTCAGGGTCCTTACTCTTCTCTCCTTACTTCTCTCAATCTGTAAGTGTTGGGTCCTTCCAATCTCCTTGTCCATGTTGGCCTGTGTTCTGTGCAACATTGCATTCTCTCATGTGACTGCGCATGTCTGGTCGTTCTGCCAAACATCGCTGAGACATAGGTTCATGTCATCTCTGTGGTCCCTGCACTCATTCATGTCACTGAAGTATTGATGTTGGGATGTCTGCTGCAAGAATATAGTCATGAGTGGTAGGCTTCAGCAAGAGTGAAGATGGAGTAAGAGAGTAACAGAGTGAGTATCCTTCTCACAGTGTTGGGGTGGTGGAGCCAGACTTGAATTCCCTTGGGGTGGACTGAGGGCTGGGCTGTTCTGAACTCTCATCGCCTCCAACAGAGGCTAAGACAATACAGGCCAGCTCTGTCAGTCCATCTGGGCTGCTGCCACTGAGTTCCAGAGACTTTCTGGCTTATAAACACCAGAGATCACTGCTTACAGCTCTGGGGACTGAGGTGGCCTGGATCCACGTGCCACCACTTCTGTGTCTCACGAGAACCTGCTTTCCCTTCATGAACGTCACCTTCTCACTCTCTCCGCAGATGGCAGAATGGACACTGGAGTTCTCTGAGGTCCCTTTTATCAGGGCAATAGCCCCATTCACAGTTTTCCTGCCCTAAAGACCCATTCACCTCTCAAAGGCCTTGCCTCCTCAGAACATCGCATTAAGGATTAAAGTTCAAGGTATAAATTTCGGGAGGACACAGATATTCAGTCTTTGGCACTAACATTTTTGTCCTTGAATTTTTCATTATTCCTTATTTATTTATTGTTGTAAGCATATTTGTTGTTGTTGTTGTTCAGTCACTAAGTCATGTTCTGACTCTTTGAGACCCCATGAACAGCAGCACACCAGGGTTTCCTGTCCTTGACCACTCCCGCAGTTTGCTAAAATGCATGTCCACTGAGTCAGTGATCCATGCAACCATCTCAGCTTCTGTTACCCTCTTTTCCTCTTGTCCTCAGTCTTTCCCAGCATCATAGTCTTTTCCAGTGAGTCAGCTCTTCACATCAAGTGGCCAAAGGATTGGAGTTTCAGCTTCAGCATCAGTCCTTCCAATGAATATTCAGGCTTGATTTCCTTTTGGATTAACTGTTTTTTCCTTCTTGCTGTCCTAGATATTCTCAAGGGTCTTTTTGAGCACAATTGTTAAAATGCATCAATTCTTCACTGCTCAGTCTTAGTTATGGTCCAGTTCTCACATCCATAAGCATATTCAGTTCAGTTCAGTTGCTCAGTCATGCATGACTTTTTGCAACCCCATGGACTGTAGAACGCTGGGCCTCCCTGTCCATCACCAACTCCTGGAGTTACTTAAACTCACGTACATTGAATGGGTGATGCCATCCAACCATCTCATCCTCTTTCGTCCCCTTCTCCGCCTGCCTTCAAACTTTCCCAGCATCAGGGTATTTTCAAATGAGTCAGCTCTTCACATCAAGTGGCCAAAGTATTGGAGCTTTAGCTTCGACATCAGTCCTACCAATGAACACCCAGGACTGATCTCCTTTAGGATGGACTGGTTGATCTCCTTGCAGTCCAAGGGACTCTCAAGAGTCTTCTCCAACACCACAGGTCAAAAGCATAAATTCTTCAGCACTCAGCTTTCTTTATAGTTCAACTCTAACATCCATACATGACCACTGGAAAAACCATAGCCTTCAACAGACAGACCTTTGTTGACCAAGTAATGTCTCTGCTTTTTAATATGCTATCTAGGTTGGTCATAACCTTCCTTCCAAGGAGTAAGCGTCTTTTAATTTCATGGCTTCAGTCACCATCTGCAGTGATTTTGGGGCCCCCAAAATTAAAGTCTGACACTGTTTCCCCATCTATTTCCCATGAAGTGATGGGACCGGATGCCATGATCTTCGTTTTCTGAATGTTGAGCTTTAAGCCAACATTTTCCTTCTCCTCTTTCACTTTCATCAAGGGGCTCTTTAGTTCTTCACTTTCTGCCATAAGGGTGGTGTCATCTGCATATCGAGGCTGTTGATATTTCCCCTGGCAATCTTGATTCCAGCTTGTGCTTTCTCCAGCCCAGCGTTTCTCATGATGTACTCTGCATATAAGTTAAATAAGCAGGGTGGCAATATACAGCCTTGATGTACTCCTTTCCCTATTTGGAACCAGTCTGTTGTTCCATGTCCAGTTCTAACTGTTGCTTCCTGACCTGCATATAGGTTTCTCAAGAGGTAGGTCAGGTGGTCTGGTATTCCCATCTCTTTCAGAATTTTCCACTTTATTGTGATCCACAGAGTCAAAGGCTTTG
This sequence comes from Ovis aries, assembly GCF_016772045.2. NCBI lineage: Eukaryota > Metazoa > Chordata > Mammalia > Artiodactyla > Bovidae > Ovis > Ovis aries. Next base: position 4,548,141 of record NC_056079.1, on the reverse strand, counting down.
GCATAGTCAATAAAGCAGAAATTGATGTTTTTCTGGAACTCTCTTGCTTTTTCCATGATCCAGCAGATGTTGGCAATTTGATCTCTGGTTCCTCTGCCTTTTCTAAAACCAGCTTGATCATCAGGAAGTTCTCGGTTCATATATTGTTGAAGCGTGGCTTGGAGAATTTTGAGCATTACTTTACTACCGTGTGAGATGAGTGCAATTGTGCAGTAGTTTGAGCATTCTTTGGCATTGCCTTTCTTTGGGATTGGAATGAAAACTGACCTTTTCCAGTCCTGTGGCCACTGCTGAGTTTTCCAAATTTGCTGGCATATTGAGTGCAGCACTTTCACAACATCATCTTTTAGGATTTGAAATAGCTCAACTGAAATTCCATCACCTCCACTAGCTTTGTTCGTAGTGATGCTTTCTAAGGCCCACTTGACTTCACATTCCAGGATGTCTGGCTCTAGGTGAGTGATCATATCATCATGATTCTGGGTCGTGAAGATCTTTTTTGTACAGTTCTTCTGTGTATTGTTGCCACCACTTCTTAATATCTTCTGCTTCTGTTAGGTCTCTACCATTTCTGTCCTTTATTGAGCCCATCTTGCATGAAATGTTACCTTGATATCTCTAATTTTCTTGAAGAGATCTCTAGTCTTTCCCATTCTATTGTTTTCCTATATTTCTTTGCATAGACTGCTGATGAAGGCTTTCTTATCTCTCCTTGCTATTCTTTGGAACTCTGCATTCAAATAAGTATATCTTTCCTTTTCTCCTTTACTTTTTGTTTCCCTTCTTTTCACAGCTATTTGTAAGGCCTCCCCAGACAGCTGTTTTGCTTTTTTGCATTTCTTTTTCTTGGAGACGTTCTTGATTCCTGTCTCCTATACAATGTCATGAACCTTCATCCATAGTTCATCAGGTACTCTGTCTATCAGATCCAGTCCCTTAAATCTATTTCTCACTTCCAGGATAGTCATAAGGGATTTGATTTAGGTCATACCTAAATGGTCTAGTGGTTTTCTCTACTTTCTTCAATTTGAGTCTGAACTTGGCAATAAGAATTTCATGATCTGAGCCACAGTCCACTCCCAGTCTTATTTTTGCTCACTGTATAGAGGTTCTCCGTTTTTGGCTTCAAAGAATATAATCAATCTGATTTTGGTGTCGACCATCTGATGGTGTCCATGTGTAGAGTCTTCTCTTGTGTTGTTGGAAGAGAGTGTTTGCTATGACTAGTGCGTTCTCTTGGCAGAACTCTATTAGCCTCTGCCCTGCTTCATTCTCTACTCCAAGGCCAAATTTGCCTGTTACTCCAGGTGCTTTTTGACTTCCTACTTTTGCATTCCAGTCCCCTGTGACAAAAAGGATATGTTTTTTGGGTGTTACTTCTAGAAGGACTTGTAGGTCTTCACAGAGCTGTTCAACTTCAGCTGCTTCAGCGTTAGAGTCAGGGCATATACTTGGATTACCATGATATTGAATGGTTTGCATTGGAAATGAACAGCGATCATTCTGTCATTTTGGAGACTGCATCCAAGTACAGCATTTCGGACTCTTTTGTTGACCATGATGGCTATTCCATTTCTTCTGAGGGATTCCTGCCCATAGTAGTAGATCTAATGGTAGTCTGAGTTAAATTCACCCATTCCAGTCCATCCTAGTTCACTGATTCCTAAATGTCAGTGTTCACTCTTGTCATCTCCTATTTGACCACGTCCAATTTGCCTTGATTCATGGACCTAACATTCCAGGTTCCTATGCAATATTAGTGTTTACAGCATCAAACCTTGCTTCTACCACCAGTTTCATCCACAACTGGGTATTGTTTTTGCTTTGGCTCCATCACTTACTTCTTTCTGGAGTTATTTCCCCACTGATCTCTAATAGCATATTGGGGACCTACTGACCTGGGGAGTTAATCTTTTCATACTGTTCATGAGGTTCTCAAGGTAAGAATACTGAAGTGGCTTGCCATTCCCTTCTCTAGTGGACCACATTCTCTCTGACCTCTCCACCATGACCCGTCCGTCTTGGGCGGCCCTACATGGCATGGCTTAGTTTCATTGAGTTAGATGAGGCTGGGGTCCATGTGATCAGATGGCCTGTTGTCTGTGATTGTGGTTTCAGTGTGTCTGCCCTCTGATGCCTTCTTTCATTGCTTACCGTCTCACTTGGGTTTTCTTACCTTGGACATGGGATATGTCTTTACGACTGCTCCAGCAACGCACAGCCGCTGCTCCTTACCTCACACGTGACCAAAGTATTGGAGTTTCAGCTTCAGTATCAGTTCTTCCAATGAATATTCAGGATTCATTTCCTTCAGGATTCACTGGTTGGATTGCCTTGCAGTCCAGGGACTCTCAAGAGTCTTCTCCAACACCACAGTTCAAAAGCATCAATTATTTGGCTCTCTGCTTTCTTTATATTCCAACTCTAACATCCATATATGACTACTGGAAAAACCATACCTTTGACTAGATGGACCTTTGTTGGCAAAGTAATGTCTCTGCTTTTTAATATGCTGTCTAGGTTGATCATAACTTTTCTTCCAAGGAGCAAGTGTCTTTTAATTCATGGCTGCAATCACCATCTACAGTGATTTGGAGCCCACAAAAATGAAGTCTCTCACTGTTTCCATTGTTTCACCATTTGCCGTGAAGTGATGGGAGGAGATGCCATGACCTTAGTTTTCCGAGTGTTTGGTTTTAAGCCCACTTTTTCACTCTCTCTTTTACTTTTGTCAAGAGGCTCTTTAGTTCTTCTTTGCTTTCTGCCATAAGGGTGGTGTCATCTGCATATCTGAGGTTATTGCTATTTCTCCTGGCAATCTTCACTGCAGTTTTTACCTTATCCAGTCCAGTATTTCTCATGATTTAATAAGCATATTAGGTAAATTCTATTATTATGTAGATTGAGGGACTTTTATTTAGAGAGATTAAAAAGTTTCTCTCAAGGACATGGAGAAAATAGTCAGCATTTTGGTTTGGATCTGTGTGGTACAAGAATCTTCAGTTGACCACTGAACTGCATATGCCCCTGTGGTTCTATTATGATGGCATCAGTTCTTGTGTCTTCAGTACTCAGTAATCCATTTCTGCTGAGGAACTAAAGCTCGCTGTGAACTCAGTCCTTGAGCATTTCTTCCAGACTTTCTCATTACCCACCCCTATGCTCATAAAGTGACAGACTTTATTTTCTTGGGCTCCAAAATCATTGAAGTTGATGACTGCAGCCATGAAATTAAAAGAAACTTGCTCCTTGGAAGAAAAGCTATGACAAATGTAGACAGCCTATTAAAAGCAGAGACATTACTTTATCAACAAAGGTCCGTCTAGTCAAAGCTATGGCTTTTCATCTAGTCATATATGGATGTGAGAGTTGGACCATAAAGAAAGCTGAGTGCTGAAGAATCGATTCTTTTGAACTGTGGTGTTAGAGAAGACTCTTGAAAATCCATTGGACTGCAAGGAGATCCAACCAGTCCATCCTAAAGGAAACCAGTCCTGAATATTCACTGGAAGGACTGATGCTGAAGCTGAAACTCCAGTACTTTGGCCACCTGATACAAAGAACTGACTCATCTGAAAAGACCCTGATGCTGGGAAAGATTGAAGGCAGGAGGAGAAGGGGACAACAGAGGATGAGATGGTTGGATGGCATCACCAACTCAATGGACATGAATTTGGGTAAGCTCCGGGAGTCAGTGATGATCAAGAAGGCCTGGCATGCTTCAGTCCATGAAGTCGCAAAAAGTTGAACACAACTGAGCAACTGAACTGAATGCTCATTCATAATTTTGGTACTTTTATATCAAACACAAGGTCCTACTTTTTCCTGACTTTTTATCTTCCCTTTCCTCCTGGCTATGCTGTCATTTTATTTTCCTTGACATTGTGAACACATGCCATTTGGGAGCTGGCCCCATCCTCAATATATTGATTCCTTATTCTATGAAAATTCCTCACCTGATCTGTTAGGGTCTCCTTGGTGTGATGTGGATATAAGGAATTTTGTAGAACACTGACATTGGTGTGACATCTTGAAATCTGTACCTTTCATAGTTATCAGTTTTTGGACAAGTACAATAAAACTTGACAAGTAGAAAGATTTGAAAAGGAATGTTATGGATAACACATTTTATTAATGTCTCTGAAAATTTTGCAGTGAAAAAATTCTGGAAGACTGTTAGGTATTCATTTCTATAGACAGAGGAACTTTTGAATATGGAGTAATAAATGGTAATCTACCAAGTTTGCCTGGATGATATGCATGGTTGAATGTTTAATTGGGTGAAAATGTGCCCAAAATTCATTTGGGGTTGTATTAAATAGTTATGGACAATTTTGAATTATCTTTCTCTGAGAATCTGTGATCCCTTCTGTAGTTATGGGTGAGCAGTTATGGAAAGTTTGGAAAGATTTGGAAAGCAGTTATGGAAAGATTTTTCAAAGAGCATGGCATGGATAGATAATCCATGGAGTTGGGAAGACACTACAATTCCTTTTAAATAAAAATAATAATGTTCAGAAATATAGTTTGAAAGAAAGAGAAAGGGGCCAAAGCTCAAATGTGCTTCCCTGGTGGCTCAGATGGCAAAGAATCCACCTGCAATGTGCAAGACCAGGGTTCGATCCTTGGGTTGGGAAGATCCCCTGGAGAAGAGCATGGCAACTCACTCCAGGCAAGTATTCTTGACTGGAGAATTCCCATGGACAGATGAGGCTGGTGGGCTATAGTCCACAGGGTCACAAAGAGTCGGACATGACTGAGCGACTAAGCACAAAAGCTCAAATATTAGCACAGCAGAAAATCATGAGTTTCACTGAGTGATCACTGGTTCTTTGCATTTTATTTATTACATTTTCATGATATTTGTTTTATTCTAACTGTTGTTGTAAAAGGTATCAGGGACAGGTAGACAGTAGCTGGTCAGCTGAGAGGCTCTACCCTTTTTATTATTCTCCTAGAACCTGGATCTAGCCAGGGTATATTTTGGTCATAGTGATTGCAGAAAAAAGGCAGGCCAGCAGAACTATGTCTGGTCCATGAAGGCCCAGGATTGGCACATTGCTATTTCTACCTCATTTCTTTGGCCCTAGTGAATTGCATGGGAGAGCAAGGAGTTGATGATCAAGCAAGGGTGATTTTCCCCTAAAGAAAACTTAGCAAAATGTGATAGGATAGAGACATGAAGAAATAGGGCGAGTGGTTCAACCCACCATCTGTGTTAATAATTTATATTTTGTTGTCATTCAGTTGCTCAGTCATATCCAACTCTTTGTGACCCCATGGAATGCTGCACTCCAGGCTTCCCTGTCCTTCACTCACTGTCTCCCAGAGTTTGCTCAAACTCATGTCCATCAAGTTGGTGATACCATCTCATCCTCTGTCACTGCCTTCTCCTCCTGCCCTCAATCTTTCCCAGCATCAGGGTCTTTTCCAGTGAGTTAGCTCTTTGCACAGGTAGCCGAAGTATTGGAGCTTCAGCTTCAACATCAGTCCTTCCAATGAGTATTTGCCAGGGTCCAGCCCCGGTGGATCGAGGGTAATTCAAAGTGGGGACGGAGTCGGCGAGGAGAGACTTATTTATAAAGAGAGATTAGGAAAGAATAGTGTAGTAGGGAAATTAGTGGGGAAAAGAGGCTGAATAACTTGGTTTACACGGAGAACCAATAAAATTCTGAGACAAGGAGGCCACTGGCGCCTGCTTGAATAGCAGAGGGTGCCCCGCCTTGGGCTCCCTCTCACGTGGGTCTTAGAAGCCCAGGAAAATAAGTATACATGGTGAACCTCCACGCTCCAGATGGGAATTCAGCCAGAAAAGGGAGAAAAGAACGACCTGGAGGAGCCAAGCATCGGTGCCAGACCCACAACTTTATTTTCAAAAGCAGCTTATGTACCCCAAGTTGTACATAAAGAAACAGTGGAATATGCAGAGTTATGCAGGGGCAGCAGCCCTGACCCTTGTTGAGACCAGGCTTTCCTTTTGCATACCTTCCCGTATACAAAAGGTCTTAAGTGGTTTTACATCATCTTCTGGCCAGGGGCCCTGTTAATATTTTTATGGCTCTTTTCCTAGGTAAATGTCTATCAACCAGAAAACTCATTTTCCCTTGAAGTGTTTTTTCTTAATTTGTATCACCCTCAAAGTACTAAAGTTACATTCCTGTAGAACAAAGGTGCAGTGGGTTATAACAAAGAAAGTACTTAACTCAAAGATCTAATGTTGCTAATACCAGGGCTACTACCTGTTTTTTTTACATGCCAACTATATCAACAAATAAAAGATATGAAAATTTGGCAGCAAGTATTGGCTCAACAAATCAAACCCTTCATCAGTCCTAGTCTAATGATTTTGACTCCTCGGAAGCCCCTACATTCCTAGGATGTTTTAAGCTTCCTGTGCCTCTTGCGGTCGGGAGGCCGCAAACAATCACATGCGCAGCTGTAAGAGTCTGGCAGCCAGGCTAGAAAGCCATCAGAGGGGTTTTTGGATTGAAACACTCTTATTATGCTCAGGAGACTTATTATCTAAAAGTTCTAAATTAACTTTTTCCAGAAAAAGGTGGGGCAGGGGGACAGCCCCCTGTTAATGTCAGAAGAGTGGGTGGAAAGCATAACACAGTAAAGCAGGCAGACTCTGGTTTTGGGGGTAGATGATCGATAAAATCCAGGGGGGACCCCTGAGGCCTAATCCCACCTTAGTGTTTTGTCAGGCCCCTTTCCTCATGACCTTTGCCACGGGCAGGATTCCCCATGCTGGCTCCCAGCAAGTATTCAGGGTTGATTTCCTTTAGGATGGACTGGTTTGATATTCTTGCAGTCCAAGGGGCTCTCAAGAGTCTTCCACAGCACCGAAGTTTGAAAGCATCAATTCTTCAGCACTCAGCCTTCTTTATGGTCCAGCTCTCACATTCGTACAAGGCTATGGGAGAAACGATGTCCTGGATTACTCACTGTACTCCTTCTAGAAGGCACCTTCTCTTTTGACTAGAACTGAGTCTTCTGTGTCTTTTACACATCTGATGATGTGCAAGTCTACCTGTTGGAAGCGCATGTTTCAAGCTTCTTCTTCTTCTTCTTTTTCTTCTTCTTTTTTTTTTTTCTCTACTACTCTCATATTTACAGTGCCAGGTTAAGAACATACTGTGACTCAGCTCCTGGTCCTGAAAATTTGTCAAATTCTGTGCAGGTTGGCACCATGGGCTAAAGTAGTGTTACTGAAAACCATTTATGTATGTACTGAAAGAGTTGTTCATGGAAGTGGCTGCAAACCACATAATTGGGTTATATGTGGTCTTGGGTCAATTTCCCTTTTACTGGGTACTGAAAGTATCTGTAACCACTGCAGTGCCATCCAATACAAGGGCAAGTTGGAGAGGACGTAGACAGACTTTTTCATCAACTGTGATTTTTCAGATTTTAGAAAAATATATACTTGTGTGAGAAATGTAATGCATCCATCCCAGGTCTTTAGAAATGGCTGAGCAAAGGGCGTCTTAAACTCATGTTTGGTTAGATTAGCAACAGACCAGACTTTTTGTTAATTCCTATCTTGCCTGTTTAAGCTACATGTATGTTGAGTTCATTCAGCAGTTCAGTAAAGTCTACATAAACTATTCCACAATCGTCAGAAACTTTACAACAATAAGAGTCAGTTACAAGTAGAAAGGTATCAGTTACACGATCCCTTATTGAATGAAATGTCAGGTATTCCTTGTCATTAGTCTGAGGGTGGGTTTTGTCAACCATGTGATAATCTGCTCTAGAGATGGTTTGATATGACCCCTGGGCTCAGAGAGAAAAACCGAAGAGGTCACTTCCTACTCACTTCATTTTTCTGTTTCAAGGTTGCAATCCTGTTTTAACTTAGTACACTGGAAGACATACTTTTATGTAATTTTTACAAAACTAATAAAGCAGAAGTCACAGCTGAAAAAACTGAGCAGAAGATTTGGAAATGCTGCCTGTCTTTCTTCCTTATCATGTCTATAACAAGGGAGGCAGACAGGGCTCAGGGTTCTCAGTGTAAGTCACTTAGGGACACTGTACAGTCATAATATATTGGCCTTACCTGCTCACAGTGAAAAGTGAGTCATAGCAAGATGAAGCCAGAGGTCTTGAGGTGTCTTGTCCGAGGGACTCCCTGATTTTTACATAAAGACTCAAGTATTCTGGAGACCAGATTGCTAGGTGACAGACCTACAATCCAGCCCAGGCCAAACTATCCCAAACCATTAAAAAGAAAAAAATACTTCTACCTGGGAAATTTGGGAGGCGATTTTGAGAAGATGCATTTAAGTGGAACCTTAAAGGATAAATAGATGATTTTAAGGGGGAAAGGTGGAAAGAGAGAATTCTTTATGAACAGAGGTAAGGAATATAGAATCTCTTTCCAGAGAGAAAAGGAGTCCAGGCTTCAAGAACCAGACAGTTTTGGAAGGGTGAGATTATGGAGTAAAAGAAGTAAAATTGATTCAAGGCATGACTATAGGGGGTCTCATGAACCAGCATAACAGTATGGATTTGATACTCCATTCACTGAGAAGACAGTGCAGAATTTTGCCAGGATTTCAACTTGAATTTACCTGGTAGAAGTGAGACTTCTGACAAGATGTGACAAGATAACCTCCAGATTCGAAAATGTCAGAGATACAACAGTTAGCCAACCTTCACAAAAGTTAAGCAAGAAGCACGGAATTAGGACAAACTGATACAGCTGAGACAGATATGAAGGGTGAAAAAAAAAACTCATAACAGAGAAGAAAATTACAAACTGATCTCACCAGAGACAGAAAATAAGTGTGGTAAGCCACTCCTGGAAACTGAAAGGGCAGAGAGTGTAGATATTAAAAACGCAGTCATCGGGACTTCCCTGGCCATTTAGTGGTTAGGACTCTGTGCTTTCACTGCCGAGGGCCCAGGTTCGATCCCTGGTCAGGGAACTAAGATCCCACATGCCACACAAATTAATCGTGCTCTTCTGCCCTGTAGCTTGGGAATCTGATATATTTTCCATTTCACCTCTATGCCATTTTTCCCATGAAAGGGCACAATAAGTACTATATACCTCTCAGGGTTGTTATAACAATTCAAGTAAAATATTTAACATTCTGAGGACAGTACTTGGCTCAAAGGATTTTTAAAGGTTTGTTGGAAAAAGGAGCCTGCCCATAGTATGTACTCAAATGTTTTTTGAAAGAATGAGCCCCCTTTCTGTCCTTCAGCCCAAACCATTTACTTTCCAGAATGTGTTGGTCCAGCGACCCTAATATTCTGTGCAGCATCAGCTGGAATCTTGTGTAAGAGCTGATATCCAAGCAGTCCCAGTTCCATTTGCTTTCCATCCAAGTTATCACAGTATTTTTACATAATATGGAAACAATGAAGGCTTAGTGACAGGATAGAAGTTATTTACTGAGCATATAATACATCCATAAATTTTGAATATTCATTTAATTCTCACATTGGAGTATAAGAATGATGATTTTGTGGGACTTAACAAATGAGAGAACAGAGGTGTGGAAAAGTTCAGTTACATATCCATAGTCATCTATTTAGTAAATGTTGGAGTTTTGGAAGGACATTTGAACCCAGATCTGTCTGACTGCAATGCCCCTGTTCGGTTCAGCTGGTTCATACTGCCTGCAGGGCCAGCTGGGCCTGGGGCTAGCATTTATGGTCTTTCAGTGGCCATTCACTTTGTTTTCCATTAAGCTGCTTACCCTGGAAGGAACTTACCATGTTGATTTTCTTATATTTTTATCTCCATGGAGGATTGTTTGCCAAATTAAGCAGTCTAATTTGATCGTGGAGGCAGGAACAGGCTGTCCAAACTTGGAAAAAATGCAAAAAACTTTAAAAATAAAGTCTCTTCATAGAGAGACATATAGTTTGAAAATAAACAAATGACAGATAACCTTTCCAGAACGTAACAACACATTATGTTCAACCATACTTTGTAAATTAATGAACGAGCACGGTCCTCATTCTTCCCGTTTAATCATTGAAGGGTTTGGCTTGCAGATCTGTCGCACGGAAAGAGAAGTATTCACCAACTCTTGGGTGACAGTATTGGTCAAAGTATTCACCAACACAACAGCCTCGAGGAACTCAGGAATTTTGTCAAGCAGCAAAGTTGCCTCTGAGCCCATTTCAGAGACAAAAGAGAAAGCTGGCCTGAGTCCTCCATGTCAGCACGCCAGCTGGCCCACCCCCTGCCTGCCCCGGAATCCAAACTTTACAGCCTGAAGCTTCATGGAATTTTGTCTCAAATGAGATGAATAAGGCTTCCTAAACAGTCCGATCTTCACCGTGGCATTTTAGCTGGATGTTAGGCACTGCTCTTGTACAAACTGAAAAGTCCTATCAGTCACTCCTGGAAAAAAATGTTCCTGCGAGTAATTAAGTTTATGAGCAGAAACCGTGAATGGAGAACCAAATCCTACTTTCTGAACCATGAACTTCAAACACTGGCCTGATGTCTTACCATTTACAGAAACTGTGGGAAAATATTTGGAGACCTGAAGGTTAGTCTGCCTCTAAGTTGACACTAATTATAGGAGATGCTTCCCTCGGTAAGCTATGAAAGTGAGGAAGAAGAGGAAAATGCAAACACCACCACTTGCTGAGTGAACAACCTGCGTCCTTTAAGCACAAGAGCTGTTTTGAAACTTAAGGTCTTGCCTTTACATTTTCCCAGTGTATCTTCATTTTTAAATAAACATTTTCAGTCAATTGTAAGGATACTTTATTGGTCTTAACTCAGGGCTCTTCTTCAAATGCCTGTTGCCCTTAGTACTAGACACTGACAAAAAGTGGTAAAGACTGGCAGCTTTCCTGGAGATAAGTAGGTATAACACCTAAGTGTGAGTTCCTTTAATTCTCCTACTGATGTTCTTGGGATTCTGTTAAATTTCTTAGGACATGGATAAAAGGCAGATGAGCCTCAGAGAGAAGATGGAACACATCTTGTTTAGTTGCTCAGTCGTGTCCAACTCTTTTCCACCCCATATACTGTGGCTACCAGGCTCGTCTCTCCATGGGATTTCCCAGGCTAGAGTACTAGAGTGAGTTGCCGTTTCCTCCTCCAGGGGATCTTCCTGACTTAGGGATCGAACTGCGACTCCTACACTGCAGGCAGGTTCTTTACGACAGCCACCAGGAGGGCCCACCTGGTTGTCTAGTGACCAGTAAATGCTACAAGCACTGGCGGGCTGGGTGAAGGAGTCCCTGTCCTGGGGGTGCCTCCCAGGGAGGGTGGACACACAGCGGGCAAGCCGCTGATTCCAGCAGTGGGCCACCGTGGGCTTCACCATGGAGACACACGTATCGCAGTCATTTCCAGAAGAAGCCTTGTACATTCTTTCCCAGGAATGCCTGCCAAGGGAAAGACTTGCTCTGGTCTCCTTTCCGGGAGTCTGTGATTAGGCTTTAGGCCAAGTGTGACAAGTGTGTGAAACTCATCACAGAAAGTGCCATGGCCCTTCTTCCCCTAGCAGACCTGCACACAAGAAAGGTGTGAAAAATGCTCCAACTGCCATCATTCTGAAAATTGAGACCATGGAGAATTTGATTTACTCTCCCCCTTTTAGACTTCTAGACTCTTTTTTTAACTACTGCAAGGCAAAGTGGCGCCACCTGAAATGCTGGAGCCGTTGTCTGCATTCCACTGTTCTTGTGCCTGCAGGGTTTTGTTGAGGCTGACACAGTGACCCAGACTCAGAGCTCTGGTTTCCTCACCTGCCCTCCTCCAAACTGCAAGGAGACACACTTGCCTCCCATTCTGCAGGAGCAAAACTAAAGCTATGGTAGGCTCCCCTTAAAAAATAAAGTAAAATCCTGAAATCTGGGGCTGTAGGGAAATGAAATTTGCATTTATTCATGGGTCATGATCAAATAAAAATGTTATTTCACAAAGCACGCATTTGAAATCCATGTATGAAATATTTAAAAGATAATTTTTCAGACTCTATGATTGAACATTCCGGACTGTCTTGAGGCTGTTGCTGTCATATCCAAGCTTCCTTCACAATCATGACTGAGAGCTCTTTACTCTCAGTGTCATCAGTTAAGGTTTCCTTTTGTTTGTGCTAATTTGCTACTGTTTTTCACACTATTCCTATGAATGATATCTTATTTTCAGGTTCTTTTTTAATTGTTCTTGGTAATCATCTAGTATGAATTTGCCTAAATCTACCTTGTTTTTCCTGTTAATCTGATGCTTCCATTGTCTTTTGTTTAACAATGAGCATATTGTGCACATATAATGCCAGTTGTTGACTGCTGTGCTGACCTGGGATCCCCAGAAAGCAGCAGCCATACAGCGGCTTAGGTGTTAATCATGTTAGGGCAATTCCAGGAGCAACACTGAGGGCTGGGGAGAGGGAAGCTGGGAACAGCCAATTGGCTGCTTCTCAAGTGCACCCAGGGCTGGCCTTCATCTTGCCTACCCAGCAGGCATTTGATTGCACTTCAGGGCAACGCATCCAGAGGAAGAAGGGGGAAACTGAGTCCATTGGCCTGCACCATTGCATGGCCAAAGATTTACTACAGTGTACTTTAACTCCCTTGGACTTATAAATTTCACCTGCTTGGGCACCAACCCAGCCTCATGCACCATCATAACCTGTAAAGGGAGGGAGAGGACTACAGGGGCATTCAGGAGGGCCCTCCCCCATTTGTTTGAGTGGAAATCGGTTAGCTCACAGGCATCTCTGTCTCTGGCAGTGGCCAGAGCATAAGGAAGGCCAAGAACATTCCATTTGGCTCATGGGATGTGCATGAGAGACCCCCAACCCCCGGGACTCCGCTCAGATCCACATGCTCTCCATCGGAGCTGGCCTCATGTTCCAGCATGGAATCTCCACAGGGGTGAGAACGGGTGCTGTCCCGTTTCTCTGAGAAGACAGTGAGAAGTCCAGCGTGTCATGGAGTCTCCTCTACGATGGCAGCTGGATATGGACTCTCCAGAGATTTCAGGCCAAGTGCAGAGTGCCTGATGTTCGTCCTCTAACTCTTCCACAATCATTTCAGCTTTCTCTCACCACTGGCCAGTATTTTGGCAGATCTGAGTTACTTAAACGGTGGAGTAGTCCAGCCTTCACCCCCAAGAGAACTGGGTTCTTTGTTTTCTGGTTTTTTTTTTTTTTTTTTTGGCAGGATGATAGTTGTGCACATGTATCCCATGCCCAGAGGAGCCTGGCAGACTTTAATTCATAGGGTGCCAAAGAGTTGGCCATAACTGAAGCAACTTAGCACACATTCCTATTATACACTGGAAAAAAAAGCACAAGAATAACCTCATGGTGGGTCTTCAGATCCTAGTCTACTATGAGACAGCCCTTAGCTAAAACTCCATTTATCACATAACCTCCTAATGCACCCACTCTATCCAGAGGATGATGATGGTTGCTCATCTCCTGGTTCCAGTGGCAGCTCAGGTTTCATTTCTGTTAATTCTGAGATTATCTGTGGACCTTCATCTCCATCTCCAGAACACAATTACCATGGAAAATAGTCATAGATCTCTTTGAGAAAAGCTAAAGAAGTATTTGAGCATTCACTTGTGACATTACAGAGAGGGTTTAATTTGTGGACTGATTTTGATCTGAAAACTTGGTGAAGAATCACGAATTTCCACTTGTTAGCTGATAATAGCCTTCATTCCACCAGCCTGTGTAGGATATATCAGCGTAGAAAAGTTGTATCTATTTATTGATCTATTTCATCTCTCTCCCTCACTGTCTCCCTATCTATCTGTGTATTTTCTATCTTACCCTGACTGGTTATCCATCTCTTTTAAGCATGAAAACACTAGGATCAGATGTCCATTGCCCGCCCCACTAGCCTCACTGCCTATTACAGTGACTACGTCCGCCCTGTCTCAGAGTCTGTTGTACACTGCCGTGCCGCTCTGGAATCCTGACTCCTTCGTTGCTATTAGGGAACTCGGCCTATGGTGGCACATCTTAGACAGTCACCTTGGCCTCCAGAAAATAGCCTCCATTTCCTCAAGTATTGTATTACTTCTCTCAAAAGTATTTTCCCTATTTCCTTAGTAAAGGGAGTGTCCTTGGATCATCTCAAGGAATGTCGTTGGTTGTAGTTTCTCAGTTCCTACATAGTTAGAACTGGTTTAACATTCTCACCTGTCTGAGACAACTGACAATTCCATCAAAACCATGCCAAGAAATTCCCTGCATCTTCGCCTTACTGACTGGTCAAGTCTTTGAATGATGGACATGGTTCAAGGAGCCAGCTCAGTGAACTATTGGGATCACATTTTGGTGTATTTGCCAGAATGTCAGACTCTTGAACACATGTCCTGTATCTAGAAATGCCCTCGTTTCTATGCCCCTTACTGTTACTTCAGTTGGAGAAGGCGATGGCACCCCACTCCAGTACTCTTGCCTGGAAAATCCCATGGATGGAGGAGCCTGGAAGGCTGCAGTCCATGGGGTCGCTAAGAGTCAGACACAACTGAGAGACTTCACTTTCCCTTTTCACTTTCATGCATTGGAGAAGGAAATGGCAACTCACTCCAGTGTTCTTGCCTGGAGAATCCCAGGGACGGAGGAGCCTGGTGGGCTGCCGTCTATGGGGTCGCACAGAGTCAGACACTACTGAAGCGACTTAGCAGCAGCAACCTTTAGTTCAATACCTGTGACACCTGGCCTTAGGATCCATATATGTTCTATCGTCACTGGTATCAGTTAGCCAGTTGCTTCCATTTCTTTAGCTGCATACCTGTTTCCTCCCAGAACAGAAACTATAATTCTTGCCTCTCTCTCTGCTGTGTGTCCTGCCCCACTGGTTCCTGTTGTTGCCAAAGCTTGGGCGTGATGAGACCCTACTTGGCACCATGGTTGTAAAACTCAGAACTGTGGGTTATTTCATGTCCCATGGGCTAACCTTTGACTAATGAGTTGTAGGAGCTGGAAGATAAATTCTCCCCTTTTCTCCTCCAGACAGTCTCTCCAGAGATGCAGTTTATTCCACTTCTTCGAGAGTGGTCCACTAAATCAAGCAAACAGTTGCGATTAGCATGAGCTAATTCATTGCTTCTTGCTATTTTTCCTCGCCATTATCCTTGTCGATTACTCCTCCTTGAGATTATATTCTGTAGTGAAGGACCAGGATGGAAGCCTTCCCTGAGAGTCTTTCTGAGAAACTAAAGCTAAGACAGGAGTTAATGTCTGATCCTGGAACACAGTCTATCACATCAGGGTTTTGTAAGTGTGTTGTGTAGTGGTCTCAGTGTTACACACAAACCAAACCCTGTTGCAGATGTGGCAGTGATGACTAGTGGATGCGGTGGTGTTGCAGTTATGAGGGCTTTTATCTGTGGTTAGCATGATGAGAAACAGGTAGGAGCTGAAACATCAGTGTATGATGGTAGCCATGGCATCTATCCAGCATGGAGAGAAGTTAAGAGCGGGGCTTGTAGAGCAAGTTGGTGTATTTATATTAACTCCATTTGGAATCTTAGGCAAAAGAAAATCATAAGTTTAGGGCAGTTGACTTCTAACTGACGGTACACCTTGAAATCCACCCAAGGGACTTACATAACTGATTCAAAGAGACTTTGATCTCTGTAGAGCAGAGCAGACCATGCTGAGCTTCTTGCCCAGAATCTCACTGTAAACATGATGCTGAGGCTTCAAGGGGGACTCAGGCATCATGCCCAGACTCCCCAAGTGAGAAATGGAGCCCTAAGTTGTGCCCCAAAGACACAGCCTTTCCTCAGGACTTGCTCCGTGACTTCCCTCTGCTTCCTGGCCTCTGTGCCCAGAAGCAGGTCACAACTCGTTCAGAGAGTGGACTTGTATTTTATGATTTGGGAGGAAATGGCTACACAGCCAAAGAAATTGAGGGAACTGGCTAATGGATACAATGGGCAAGGGTGAGGTTGCCTCCGAGAGAAATGGGTTGGAGTTCATACAAAATTGGTCACTGACAGCGGTGGAACTGAGACAGAAGGGGCTGGGGAGGAATGAAGAGTGTGTGCTGGTGCTGGCTGCATCTGCCTGGCTTACACTCATCTGTTTTCTTGCGCTGCTTTTCTAGTCTGGCCTTTAGTATTCTGTTGGATGATCATACTAAGAGTATGTGCTTTGTTCTGAGTATTAAAGGAAGTGAAACCGAATTGTTTCTATTATATGGGAGGTTTTCTGTAGGATTTTGTTTCTTTGATTTTTTAATTGAAGTAAAGTTGAATTACAATGTGTTAATTTCACATGTAGAGAAAAGTGATTCCATCATTCATGCATGTGTATATATATATATATATATATATATATATAGCTTTTTTTTCAGATTCTTTTCTGTTATACAACGTACTGAGTATAGTTCCCTGTGCTCAGCAATAGGAGCTTCTTGTTTATTTCACATGCAGTAGTATGTATCTGTAAGTCTCATACTCCTGGTTTATCTCTCCCCCCACCCCTAACTGTAAGGTTATTTTCTCTGTCTATGAATCTGCTTCTGTTTTCTGCCTCTTTATTTGTATCATTCTTTTCAGTTCAGTTCAGTTGCTCAGTCATGTCTGAGTGGAGTGGCAGGCTTCCCTGTCCATCACCAACTCCTGGAGCTTGCTCAAACTCATGCCCATTGAGTCAGGGATGCCATCCGACCATCTCATCCTCTGTCATCCCCTTCTGCTCTCTTCAGTCTTTCCCAGCATCAGGGTCTTTTCCAATGAGTCAGTACTTCGCATCAGGTGGCCAAAGTACTGGAATTTCAGCTTCAACATCAGTCCTGCCAATGGATATTCAGGACTGACTGGCTGGATCTTCTTGCAGTCCAGGGGGACTCTCAAGAGTCTCCTCCAACACCACAGCTCAAAAGAGTCCATTCTTTGGTGCTCAGCCTTCTTTATAGTCCAACTCTCATATCCAGACATGACTACTGGAAAAACCATAGCTTTGACAAGATGGATCTTTGTCAGTAATGTCTCTACTTTTTAATATGCTATCTAGGTTGGTCATAGCTTTTCTTCCAAGGAGCAAGTGTCTTTTAATTACATGGCTGCAGTCTCCATCTGCGGTGATTTTGGAACCCAAAAAAATAAAGTCTGTCACTGTTTCCATTGTTTACCCATCTATTTCCCATGAAGTGATGGAACCAGATGCCATGATCTTAGTTCTTTGAATGTTGAGTTTTAAGCCAACTTTTTCACACTCCTCTTTCACTTTCATCAAGAGGCTTTTCAGTCCCTCTTCACTTTCTACCATAAAGATGGTGTCATCTGCATATCTGAGGTTATTGATATTTCTCCCTGCAGTCTTGATTCCAGCTTTTAGTTCATCCAGCCTGGCATTTTGCATGATGTACTCTGCATAAAAGTTAAATAAGCAGGGTGACAATATACAGCCTTGATGTACTCCTTTCCCTATTTGGAACCAGTCTGTTGTTCCATGTCTGGTTCAAACTGTTGCTTCTTGACCTGTATACAGATTTCTCATGAGGCAGGTATGGTGGTCTGGTATTCCCATCTCTTGAAGAATTTTCCAGTTTGTTGACCCAGTCAAAAGCTTTGGCATAGTCAATAAAGGAGAAGTAGATTTTTTTCTGGAACTCTCTTGCTTTATCTATGATCCAACAAGTTAACTGGAGGAACTGATGCTAAAGCTGAAACTCCAATACTTTGGCTACCTCATGCAAAGGGTTGACTCATTGGAAAAGACCGGGATGCTGGGATTTGGGGGCAGGAGGAGAAGGGGACAACAGAGGATGAGATGGCTGGATGGCATCACTGACTTGATGGACATGAGTTTAAGTGAACTCTGGGAGTTGGTGATGGACAGGGAGGCCTGGTGTGCTGTGATTCATGGGGTTGCAAAGGATCGGACACGACTGAGTGACTGAACTGAACTGAACTGAACAAATATTGGCAATTTTTAAAAACTAATTTATTTTTATTGATGGATAATTGCTTTACAGAATCTTGCTGTTTTCTGTCAGACCTCAATATGAATCATCCATAGGTATACATAGATCCTCTTGAACCTCCTGCCCATCTCCCTCCCCTTCCTACCACTCTAGGTTGATACAACACCCTGTTTGAGTTTCCTGAGCCATACAGGGAACACTCTTGCACTGTTGGTGGGAATGTAAATTGATGTAGCCACTATGGAAGACAGTATGTAGATTCCTTAAAAAACTAGGAATAAAACCACCATATGACCCAGCAATCCCACTCCTAGGCATATACCCTGAGGAAACCAAAATTGAAAGAGACACATGTATCCCATTGCTCATTGCAGCACTATTTACAATAGCTAGAACATGGAAGCAACCTAGATTTCCATCAACGGATGAATGGATAAAGAAGTTGTGATATATATATATATATATATATATATATATATATATATGAATGGAATATTACTCAGCCATAAAAAGGAACTCATTTGAGTCAGTTCTAATGAGGTGGATGAACCTAGAACCTATCATACAGAGTGAAGTGAGTCATAAAGAGATAAATACCGTGTTCTAACACATATATGTGCAATCTAGAAAAATGCTACAGAAGAATTTCTTTATATTCTTGCAGCAATGGAGAAACAGACATAGAGAATAGACCTATGGACATGGGGAGAGGGAAGGAGAGGGTGAGACGTATGGAAAGAGTAACGTGAAAACTTACATTACCGTATATAGAATGTTGGCAATTTGATCTCTGTTTCCTCTGCCTTTTCTGAATCCAGATTGAACATCTGGAAGTTCACAGTTCACATACTGTTGAAGCCTGGAGTGGAGAATTTTGAGCATGACTTTGCTAGTGTGTGAGATGAGTGCAGTTATGCAGTAGTTTGAGCATTCTGTGGCATTGCCTTATTTGGGGATTGGAATGAAAACTGACCTTTTCTAATCATTCTTTTAGATTCCACATATAAATGGTATCACATGATATTTATCTCTCTCTCTGAGTTACTTCACTTAGTATGATGACCTCTAGGTCCACCCATGTTGCTGCAAATAGCATTATTTTATTATTTTTATGACTGAGTAGTATTCCATTATGTATATGTTACATCTTTCTCTGTTCCTCTGTTGATGGATATTTAGGGTGCTTCCAAGTTGTGGCTATTGTTAATAGTGCTGCAGTTAATATTGGGGTGCATGGGTCTTCTTAAATTATTATTGTCTCTGGATATATGCCAAGGAGTAGGATCACAGTCAGATTTTTGTACATGGTTTTTTCCCCCAAGGAAGGCAGTTCCTCATTTTTTTTTCAGTTTGCATATATTTTGTATATTAATTTCAATTTTAAAATTTACCAACAATTTTGTATGCGTCTATTCAGATAATTATGTGATTTTATATAGTTGATTGAAGTGATGAATTCAATTGTTGGATTTTTTTCAGAAGTTATAAAAGTCTTGCATTTCTGGAACAGACTCATTCTGATTGTGGTGGTTTATTGCTTTTTAATGCACTGCTGGATATGGTTAGATAATATTATGCTTTTAATTTTCAGAACCATGGTCTAAATTTTCATTCTTTATCTGGCTTTAAAATCAAGGTTGTATAAAACCTACAAACTCAGTTGGGTGAATGATTTCAGTCTATTATGAGAAAGTGAACCTTTTACAATCAAAACGTTCTCCCTGCCTGAGGTGTTTTTGAGCACTCTCATGGAAAGCCTTGCAGGAGTAGGACTTTCAGGGTAGTGGGAATGTGCTTCAATTCTAGTTTAACATTTTTATTTGCAACTGATCCTTTGAAGGTTTTTACTTTCATTCACTGTTTTGACCATTTTGTTTTCTCCTTTCAGAACCTATTTGACTTA
Organism: Ovis aries; assembly: GCF_016772045.2. Lineage (NCBI taxonomy): Eukaryota > Metazoa > Chordata > Mammalia > Artiodactyla > Bovidae > Ovis > Ovis aries. The sequence goes on along the minus strand of NC_056079.1, from coordinate 4,528,355 downwards.
GCTGTGGCCACTTGGCCCTTACCGTGTCTGGGGGCGCTCAGAATACATCCTCACCTGTTAACCATGTCCTCACCACCCATTCTGCAATGACCCCTTGACCTTTACAGGCTACCCCTCTTTCCAGTGAACCTTTTAGCATTGATAAGAAAACAGCAAACTGAACAAGGGTTAAACTGAAAAAATAAGGTAATGATTTTGTTATTAAAGAAGATTCCTGACAAGTATGAAGCTTGCAGAAAAGATTGGTCGACATTTATCATCTGCTGTGGGGCTTCTGATGCTGGGAAAGATTGAAGGCGGGAGGAGAAGGGGCTGACAGAGGATGAGATGGTTGGATGGCATCACCGACTCCATGGACATGAGTCTGAGTAAACTCTGCGATTTGGCGCTGGACAGGGAGGCCTGGCGTGCTGCAGTCCATAGGGTCGCAAAGAGTTGGACACGACTGAGTGACTGAACTGAGCTGAACTGTGGGGCTTCTGATTGCTACTGATGGTTCACCTAATATCTGGAAGACACAAGTCAGAAGCTCCAGGATGTCCTTCAAAAGTGTGTGGTTATTTTTAAAAGTCTGTGCCCAAAGTGATGGTTTATCCTGTTGAACAGAAGAGATGTGTAAGGACCTCTCTGTGCATCATCAGTTTTCATTTAGATCAAATTACTCTTCTTGTCAATTGATTCATCTCATTTCCAATTTAAAGTGTTTGGGGCAGTGCATACATGCAAGGTCAAGAAATAGATGTTAATGGATTTGCTTCATTAGCAGAACTTCACAGATGTTTAAAATGGTGGCATTTTAACAGCAGTGTTCATCAAATAAAAAGCTCAGCCTAATTCAGATAGTTTATTTTTTAATACAAATTTATGGGAGTAAAGCAAAGCTTTTGAAAATTCATTTTGTTAAAAGTGAAAGAGCAAAGATTGTTGTGAAGGCTACCGTGAATTCTGCAGTTTCACCCTGAAAAAGAACATTGGTTGTTTTTGAATCACACCAAATGTACAAAGGCTTTCTTGGGAGGTAGACATCACAGTAAAACAGTTGTTTTTATTAAATTAGGAAAGTTATGTAACCTGAATATCTTTGAGATAAATCATGGTTAAAGTAGTTCATAATGTCATCTAAAAAGCATCTAAAAGAGACTAAAGGAAACCATAGTTTTGAAACATCATAAATAGTGCTTATATATTTTTTTCTGAGTAGCTAAAGAAAAAAATATATGCTTGATTCTGTTTTGGATACAAAATCAACTTATTTATGTGTATTTTCTTCTTTGTCATTCATGATCAACTATATTTTAGAAATAATTGAGCTTTTAAAACATATCTTATAAATCAAGTCTGTATCTAGAAAAATATTAAACATTTCTATAATAAGTTCTTCTGAATTTTGATTGCAGTTCATTAAAAATAAGTTGAAAGTATTTAAACAAGGGAAACATTCAAACTTCAGCTTCATACTTTCAAAAATTGCATGTATTCAAAACAAAGCTAGCAAACAGCATGAAGGCCCAAACTACCCTGTTTATTTGATTTTCAGATCCTATAATTACTCTGTGGGATATCTTGATTTGTTGAAAATGATTCTAATTTTAGCTGTATACGTTTATATCCTGTACTGCAATAGAATGAGGATGCAAAAGTCTATGATTATGAAGTATCTAAATTTGGTCCAACATTTGAAAGAATTATAAACAGAGAAAACCTATCAGACATGTTTTATCTCATAAAAAATTATCTGTCATTGGGAGGTATCATGAATACATGTATAAGAGGAAACATTGGTAAACTAATTGTTTCTTAAATATTTACAAATTTCTCTATTTACCACAGTAGAGCTAGAAATACTCCATTTGGAATAATTTGCTTAAGCTGAACATGTACCTACTGCATTATAAAGACAGTATTTTCTCTTTTAAAATACAGAAAGATCAATTGAAGATGTCAAAAGTTTCAAATTTGTTAACCATAAGATACAACTTTAAAGAAGAGTGAAGACAATTTTATTTAAAAACATCACATATTTTAAAAAATCCTCAGAAAAATTCCAGTTTCAGATAGCACTGAGGAACTAATGGAATACTTAAATAGGTATCACAATAAATTATTTATTAGAATCAAAGGATATGTACACACATATATGTACACACATATCCTCCAGATCACATAAAATGCTGAGAGTTGAAGTGGTCAAGCTTCCTATCTTTATTTTACTAAGGAATTTTCTTTTCTTCATTATTTTATTTCTAGTGCACTTCACTCCTTCTAGAAGGTTCCACTTGCCATCTGTTTTCATTTCTTTTGGCTTCAAGACTTCTTTTACATTCAAAAATGCAGTGGAGTGGCCAACACTATTGCGATGGATTCTGTCTGTCTTCCATTGCTTGGCAATGTATTATTTTCATTCTTTAAGGCTGTTTTTGCTGCATAAATAAATCTGAGTTGACATTCTCTTTCTTTGAACAGTTTAAATAGGCTGTCTCCATTGTTTTGGATGGCAGTCAGCAACCATTCATACAATATTTTCCTATATGAGTTTAATCAGTTTTGTTCTGGGAAAAAATTTTATGCAGTGAAATGCACAGCTGTTAAGCATGGATGAGGTTTTACTAACTTATACAGTCATGTAATCACCACCTTGTTGAGACCTAGAATATTCTAACTCAGTTAAGAAAGCTTATTTATGCTCTTCTCAAGAATACACTCACTGCCATAAGCCAGTATTCTGATCTCTCACTTTTTGTTTTGATTGCTGCTCCCTTGATGTTATGCTTTATATTTCATCAACTATTTCTCTTTATATTTCTGTCATCCTGCCCACCCTTTGTTTAATTTTCTCTTTTTGTTTTTGCTGTTATGTTACGTTGAAGTTTAACTTGTTGATTAAAAATCATACCCATTAGAGTAACTATCATTTAAAAAATATAAAATACTGACAAAGATGTGGAAAAAAGGAAATTTATCTTGATTTACTGTTGGTGGGAATGTAAATTGGTTTGCCCACTGTGGCAAACTGGGCAGATTCATCAAAAATTAAAAATTGAACCATCAGCTGATCTAGAAATTCCATTTTTGGTTATATATCCACAGAAGATAAAATCACTATTTTGAAATGATATCTGCACGTCCATGTTCATTGCAGCATTGTTTATTATTATTATTACCTAGTGAAGTGAAGTGTTAATCACTCAGTTGTGTCCAACTCTTTGCAATCCCAAGGACTAAGCCCACCAGACTCTTCTGTCCATGGAATTCTCCAGGCAAGACTATTGGAGTGGGTTGCTGTGCCCTTCTCCAGGGGGTCTTCCTGACCTAGGGATCAAACTCAGGTCTCCTGAATTGCAGGCTAATTCTTTACTATCTGAGTCACCAGGAAAGCAAGTAATTGCAGTTTCAGACCATGACTTTTAAATCATCATAACTAGGCTCAAACACATCTTTATTAATCAAAATAGGAACCATTGTAATCAACACATTTTTGTCAATGAGAAATAATTTGTTTATTCCTGTAGCATAAAAATCCATGCTTTGGGATTCAGTAAACTCTTGGAAAGCGTTTGGAACTCTTGGAAAACTCTGGATCCTGCTGGTTGTAAAAGTGTTTCCCCAGCATAAAGCTGAGATGTTTGAAGAAATGGTAGTCAGTTGGAGAGAGGTCAGGTGAATATAGCAGATGAGGCAAAAGTTTGTAGCCCAATTCATTCCACTTTTGATGCAATGGTTGTGAAATTGGTGTTGTGCCATCAGGCATTGTCATGAAGAACTGGACACTTTCTGTTGATCTGTGCCGGCTGCAGGCATTGCAATTTTCAGTGCATCTCATCAGTTTGCTGAGCATATGTCTCAGATTTGTGTCAACTCATGAGGCACCTACTTACTGAGCTTTTTCACCCTTCCAACTTGCTTCAAGTGCTGTATAACCATAGAATGGTTGATGTTGAGTTTATTGGCAACTTCTCATGTAGTTGTAAGTGGGCCAGCTTTGATGGTGGCTCTCAGTTGGTCATTGTCAACTTCTGATGGCCTGCCACTATGCTCATCATCTTCAAGGCTCTCTTCCCCTTTGCAAAACTTCTTGAACCACCACTGCGCTATACATTCATTAGCAATGGGCCAAATGCGTTGTTGATGTTGTGAGTTGTCTTTGCTACTTTATGACCCATTTTGAACTCAAGAAAATCGCTCCAATTGTTTCTTTGCCTAACGTCATTTCCCTAATTTAAATAAATATAAAATACACAGCAAGTAAGAAGTCATTAGCAAAAAAAAAAAAAAAAAAAAACAAAGAACAAGTAAGAAATGTCCTTTAAAGTGATGTATAACCTAGCCTCATTCATTTAAAAATGTGTTCTCTGGTTGCTCAGACAGTAAAGTATCTGTCTACAATGTGGGAGATCCGGGTTTGATCCCTGGGTTGGGAAGATCCCTTGGAGAAGGAAACGGCAATCCACTCCAGGACTATTGCCTGGAAAATCCCATGGACAGAGGAGCCTGGTAGGCTACAGTCCATGGGGTCGCGAAGAGTGGACATGACTGAGCGACTTCACTTTGTCCTTCACTTCGTCCTATATCAAACAGTGAATTTCAACAATGCAAAACCGCAGGTACTTTTGTACCAATCTAAATACAGCAGTCAAGATATGGAAACAGCCTAAGTGTCCATTGATGAATGACTAGAAAGAAAATGTATCAATATATTTTTTTCCCATGTGTTAATTTTAATTAGCTCTGTTCATTTTAATCCACTCCTTTCTTTCTCTGTGTGTGTTTTATTTTTGAGATTTCCTACTGCTATTTCCTCAAGTTCACTAATGTTTTATTTTGGGTTTCTAATCCTTTGTTCATCATACCCAGTGCAGTTTTTATTTTCAATGTTAAATTCTCACCTCAAGAAGTTTTACTTAGAGTTTTGAAGTTTATTTTCCAATATTTCTCCTCAACAGGCTAATGTTTTTTCCTGCATTCTTGATTATATGGATTATGTTTACAGTAGCTATATTAAGTGCCTTGTCACTCATTATATCATCTCTGTCATATCTATGTCTGTTTGTATTGATGATTTATCTCCTGGTGATGGAGCATATATTTCTGTCTCTTCATATGCTGGTAATGTTTTATTGGACGGACATTATGATTTTGCATTGTTGGATGCTGAGTTTTCTTCTGTTTGTTCGATGGTGTTGAGCTTTGTTCAGGAATCCCAATAACTTACTCAGAGTCAGGTTTACCCATGCAATGTGTATTTCAAGCTTCCTCAGGACCAAGCCAGCTTGCTCTTCAGCCTGGAGCTTATGTTGCCCAAAACTATCTTTAGAAGGATTCTACCAGATGCTTTGTGCATTTCAGGGTCTCTACCTTTCTGCTGGTTGGATACAGGCTTTTTCCAGCTTTTTATGAGCTCTGGGAGTTTTTCAGCCTACTTCTTTCTGTGTTTTTTTCTCTAGTATCTTTGATATTCATCTAGTACATACTGAGTTAAGAAGTAAGACAAAAAATTAAAAGTTGTTTTGTTTGTTTGTTTGTTTGTTTGTTTTGCATATGTCTAAAGTTCTCTTTCAGTCCACTTCGCTCTCCTCTGATGGTCTCAACTCTAAAATCTGATAATCTCAGCCTCAGTGAATTCTGATCTCTGTCTCTTAAACTCAGAGACCTCTGGGCTCTAATAGTTTAGGCTTCTTTTTGACCACACCTTGCAGTATGCAGGATCTTAGTTCCCCAACCAGGGATCAAACCCATGTCCCCTGCAGTGAAGTGTGGAGTCCTAACCACTGGACCCACAGGGAATTCCCTGTTTTATTGTTTGTTTGTTTGTTTCCCTCATGTACTCAGGCTTGGAGTTTTCCTCAGAACCTTAAGGGGCTGACATAGGACTTACTTCATCAGTTTCCTTTTTCTCAAGAACCACAACCCTGTGTTTTTTCTTGTCCAAACTATGAAAAAAAAATCAATTTAATGTAACCAATGTAGCTTACTAGTTGTTACTCTAAGGTAGCACTTTCTACCACTATGATTTTTCATGAAAGGCGAGCCTATGATTATATACTTTGACTTGACGTATATTGTAAGTCCGAATGAGATGTTTTGGTTATATAATTGAACATGCAGTTACTTAGAGTTTAGATGGCATTTTTAGAGACTGTATTTTTTAAAGTAATTGACAAAATTGAGAAATGTATATGCTTCAACAGACTTTATTTTTTAGAGTAGTTTTAGGGTCACAGCAAAACTGAGTAGAAGGTACAGAGGTTCCCCATCCACCCTTTGACTCCACTCGTGCGTAGTCTCACCATTGTCAGCAACTCCCGACCAGATGATACATGTTACTTTTACAATCGATGAACCTGTTTTGACACAACATTGCCCAAAGTCCATAGTTTACATTAGTTTACAACATCTTGGTGGTGTACATTCTATGAGTTTGAACAAATGTATAATGACGTGTGGGACTTCCCAAAGAGCTCCAATGGTAAAGAACCCACCTGCCAACACAGAAGATATAAGAGATGTTGGTTCCATCCCTGGGTTGCAAAGATCCCCTGAAGATGGACATGGCAACCCACTCCAGTATGCTTGCCTGGAGACTCCCATGGACATAGGAGCCTGGTGGGCTACAGTCCATAGGGTCGCAGGGTGGACAGAGCTGAAGTGACTTAGCACACGCGCATAATGACATGTGTCCACCATCATAGTGTCTTACATAATAGTTTCACTGCCCTGAAAATCCTCTGAGCTCACACTATTCATCCTCCTGGCCCCAGGTCCTGGTAACTTCTTTTTTCTTTCTTTCTTTCTTTTTTTTTTTTAACTGTGTCCATAATTTTGCCTATTGCAGAATGTCATACAGTTGGAATCATACAGTACACCGCCTTTCAGGTTAGTGAGATGCATTTAAGCTTTCTCCATATTTTTTCCTGGTTTGACAGTTCATTTATTTTTGGGGCTGAGTATGTTCCATTGTCTAGATGTTTCAGTTTATTTATCCATTCACTGACTGAAGCATGTCTCAGTTGCCTCCAGGCTTTGGAAAGTATGAATGAAGCTTCTATAGACAGCTATGTGCAGGTTTTTTGTGTGGTCATAAGTTTCCAACACCTTTGAGTGAACACTAAGGAGCATAATGTGTTATATGATATATGATATGATATGATATGACAAGAATATGTTTAGTTTTCAAAGAAGCTGCCATACTATCATCCAAGGTGGCTGTAGATTGTGCATTCCACCTCCCACCCCAGCAGTGAGCAAGGGTTCCTGTTGCCCCTTATCTTCCCTGGCATTTTGTGTGGTCAGTGCTCTGGATTTTGATAGTTGTAATAGGTGTGTAGTGGGGTCTCGTTGCTGTTTCAGTTTTTAATTTCCTAATGGTAGGTGATATGGAACGTCTTCTCTTGTGCTAATTTACCATCTGTATATTGTCTTTGGTGTGGTGTCTGTAAGGCTGCTAGCCCAATCTTAATCAATGTATTTCATTAGGGCTGAGTTTGAAGAGTTCTTTGTATATTTTGGATAATAGCCCTTTATCAGATATGTCTTTGGCAAGTACTTTTTCTCATACTGGCTTGACTCCTCAAGAGAAATTTTTTTTTGTTGTTTTTTTTTAATGAAAATAAAGATATTACTGGACAGTTTATGTGTTATTTATGTACTAAAGTTGTTCTAAAATGTCATTCATGGGCAACAATTTATTGGCATTTTTATGTGTTTTTGCAGTTTGGTGCTCATTGAATTAAAAAGAAACATGATAATGTCACATCTTCATTCCAAATTCTTGGTTCTACAAGCTTAAGATTATTTAGATTTGAGCATCCTATTACAAGTAGCATCTTTACACAGAGAACATAATTAAGAGAAGATTAATCGACAAAGGTTTTCTCAGAAAGCAATGGCATAATTATGACTTGTGAGGCTGAAAAAACACGAAGATAAAAATGTAGCAGAGATGACAACGTTTGGAAAATCCCCTTCCTGCTGTAGGAAATGCACATTAAACACTGTGCATTAGACATGAAGCCCAGGCAGCTTTCCTGTACATATTTTCCATCCTACCCACCACAAGCCCCTCACCACAGAGAGACAGTCTCACAAATGCCATGCTTACTTTTCCTAGCAGCAAAGTGCTTACAACAAGCTGGGCATGTAATGCTCAGCCAGTGTTCAGGATATTTTTTGTTGTTCAGTTGCTAAGTTTTGTCTGACTCTTTGCAACCATGTGGAATGAAGCACACCAGGCTTCCCTTCACCAGCTCCTAGAGCTTGCTCAAATTCATATCTATTGAGTCAATGATGCCACCCAACCATCTCATCCTCTGTCACCCCCTTCTTCTCCTGCCTTCAATTTTTCCAGCATTAGGATCTTTTCCAATGACTCAGTTCTTTGCATCAGGTGGCCAAAGTATTGGAATTTCAGCTTCAACATCAGTCCTTCTAATGAATATTTAGGACTGATTTCCTTTAGGATGGACTGGTTGGATCTCCTTGCAGTCAGGGGACTCTCAAGGGTCTTCTCCAACATCACAGTTCAAAAGCATCAATTCCTTGGTGCTCAGCTTTCTTTATAGCCCAACTCTCACATCCAATACGTGACTACTGGAAAAACCATAGCTTTGACTAGATGGACCTTTGTTGGCAAAGTAATATCTCTGCTTTTAATATGCTATCTAGGTTGGTCATAACTTTTCTTCCAAGGAGCAAGCATCTTTTAATTTCATGGCTGCAGTCACCATCTGCAGTGATTTTGGAGTCCTCCAAAATAAAGTCTGTCACTGTTTCCACTGTTTCCCCATCTTTTTGCCATGAAGTGACAGGACCAGATGCCATGATCATATTTTTCTGAATGTTGAGTTATAAGCCGACTTTCTCACTCCCCTCTTTCATTTTCATCAAGAGACTCTTTAGTTCTTCTTTGCTTTCTGCCACAACGGTGGTGTCATCTGCATATCTGAGGTTATTGATATTTCTCCCAGGAATCTTGATCCCAGCTTGTGCTTCTTTCAGCCCAGCGTTTCTCATGATGTACTCTGCATATAAATTAAATAAGCAGGATGACAATATACAGCCTTGATGTACTCCTTTCCCTATTTGGAACCAGTCTGTTGTTCCATGTCCAGTTCTAAATGTTGCTTCTTGCCCTGCATAAAAATTTCTCATGAGGCAGGTCAGGTGGTGGTCTGGCATTCCCATCTCCTGAAGAATTTTCCACAGTTTGTTTTGATCCACACAGTCAAGGCTTTGGCCTAGTCAATAAAGCAGAAGTAAATATTTTTCTGGAACTCTCTTACTTTTTCTATAATCCAGTGGATGTTGGCAATTTCATCTCTTGTTCTTCTGTCTTTTCTAAATCCAGCTTGAACATCTGGAATTTCATGGTTCACATACTGTTGAAGCCTGGCTTGGAGAATTTTGAGCATTACTTTGCTAGCATGTGAGATGAGTGCAATTGTGCGGTAGTTTGAGCATTCTTTGGCATGGCCTTTCTTTGGGATTGGAATGAAAACTGACCTTTTCCAGTCCTGCAGCCACTGCTGAGTTTTCCAAATTTGCTGGCTTATTGACTGCAGCACTTTCACACCATCATCTTTTAGGATTTGAAATAACTCAACTGGAATTCCATCACCTCCACTAGCTTTGTTTGTAGTGATGCTTCCTGAGACCCACTTGACTTCACATTCCAGGATGTCTGGCTCTAGATGAGTGATCACACCATCATGATTATCTGGGTCATGAAAATCTTTTTTTGTATAGTTCTGTGTATTCTTGCCACTTTTTCTTCTGTTCGGTCCCTACCATTTCTGTCCTTTATTGCGCCCATCTTTACACGAAATGTTCCCTTGGTATCTCTAATTTTCTTGAGGATATCTCTAGTCTTTCCCATTCTATTGTTTTCCTCTATTTTCTTTGCATTGATCTGAACCACAAGTTGCTGCTAAAAACTGAAAGAATAAAAATGTAGTGACTTTAAAAAGGTAAAGATATAAGGGATGGTCAAGTCATGTGACAAGGAGTAGTGGGGTTACCAGTTTGCATGGAGGAGAGAGAAATAGTGGTGGGATGTTCTGCACTCAGTGTGGAAATTGTTTGTAGAATAAATGGATATTATGCATGGAAGTCTTGATACCAGGGATGTGTAAGTATCATAGGTGCTATGGGTTTCTTTTCATCCTTCACGATATAGCTTTAGAGTCCTGGGCACCTCCCCACTTCTAGAATCCATTCATGCACTTAGATCTGTCCTCAGTTTGACCTGGACGACTATTTCAGAATATTCTCTGGACATAGAGAGTGGACATGTTTTATTTATTTAGATGCCATCTAATCTATTGATAGCAGTTGTAACTTTAAACCTATCCTTCAAGAGTTTCCCCTACAAAGGATATGATTCATTTGAGAAATAAATAGAACAAGGATCCAGCTACACTAATTATGAGAGTTCTCACTCTAATTGCCGTCAAATTATAAGCTACAGTAATGTTCCATCCTCCACCTGGGAAAATGAAGTTACTTTGAATTATAATGGCAAATTAGGTGGTATCATATAAAAACAGGAGATAGCATAAGTAATTTAGGTCACTGTCATGAATGTTATGCCCAAATACATCCTTTTCATTTCCTGATTAAATAAATACCATATATCCTTGCTTGTGTTTAGCCTTTCTCCCACCCAAAGTATAGTGGGCAAGGAGACTCAAGGAATCACAGGAATTGTAACTCAAGAACATTCTACCCACCCCTTGGAAAAGGATAAATCCTGTCAATGGAAAAGACTGAGCAAGAGTTGAGTTTTTCTGCCTGTAGTGTAGACGCATAAGCTTCAGAAGCAGGTGGAGTGGGTGACAAATAGCCCGGGCTCCACTCATGGCAGCTTAAAGTCTGGTCCAACAATACATCACCATCTACCCAGTAGAGCCTGTGGAGCAGAGATCTGTGGCCTACTGGAGAGACAATAAGGCTTTTATTGAGAGAAGCCTAAATTAGAATCTTGGTTATACCTGATTCTCTGGAGTTTTAAATTCTTTATTGGTAACATGAGTCTAACATCCCCATTCCACCAAACCACTGGGATAATTAAGTTATAACACACCAAGTGCCAAGCAGCAAGCCTATTGTTGCACGATGTTTTTAATAAGAACCATCACTTTTCACAATCGTCTAAATTCCAATCCAAAAGGGGCTTTATTACATAGTACTTTTCTAAGTAACAAAATCTCAGGCAGAATTGGGCTGATCACTGGTATTTTTATAAAACACTTTCTTGTTAAGCACTCCTGCTGATGTTGAGTGGAGCGTGTAAGATGGTTATGGAAACCGTTGCGTGCTTTACACCCTGAGTGATTACCAAACACAATGTCCTCCCCTGCCCCCTGTTAACTTCCATGCTAAACAATCCTATACTTGGATGCAAACCGAAGTTCAAACATTAATGATGTGTCCATAGCGACACAACTCTTAGACTAGATTTTGAACCCTGATCCTCTGAAACTTTAGTTGTGTTCTCCCCTTCTCATCAACAATTTGAGTGGGGCAAAGAATAGTCTTACCTGTGCAAGGAAGGATGCGGTTTTTATTTCTCCCTATGAAATAGGGTTTGGGAATTTGGGGATGATTGGTTTATCTGATCAAATGTGATGAAACATTAACACAGCAGAGAAGCTCAGGTGTTCCAAGAAGTAAATGCCCCGTTTCAGAGAATAGCATCATTGCCAGAAAATATGTGGGACTTTATTTCTCAGGCCCCTTGTGTCTAGTTGTAGTTATGTGACTAATTCTCACTACAAGAGGGTGAGAGAGGCCACAATTTGTTTCTCTTCTGGTTCAGGGCTTGTAAGAAAGCCTTTTTCTTCTCTTCTGCTCTTTCCCATCTTCTTCCAGAGTCAGCAAACAGATAACAGCAAGGACCATGGACATGGGGGTGGGAGTCAAAATGGAAAGACCCAAAACTACACGGAGTCTTGAGGATATTGACGTTGCACCATTACTTGACTAAAAAATAAGTTTCAAACCAACTTCCAAGTTATGAGATGAAACAAACTCCCAGTTATTAGACAGATAAATCTTGGGGATGTGATATTCAACATAATGACTGTAATTAACGCTGCTGTGTAGTGAATTTGAAAGTTGCTAAGAGATTAGATCCTAAGAGTTTTCATCACTAGAAACAAAATCTTTTTTTTTTTTTCTTTCTCTGTGTCTATATGAGATGCTGCTGCTAAGTCACCCAGTCATGTCCGGCTTTTTGTGACCCCTTGGACTCTAGCTTGCCAAGCTCCTCTGTGCATGGCATTTTCCAGGCAAGAATACTGGAGTGGGTTGTCATTTCCTACTGCTTGTACATAGTGATAGGTGCTAACTAATCTTATTGAAATAATTATTTTTATAGTATGTGAAAGTCAAGTCAGTATGCTGTACACCTTAAACCGACACAATGCTTTATGTTAATTATATCTCAGTAAAACTGGATACAATAATAGGAAATTTTTTTAAAAAAATAGGTTTTTAATTTATTTTTTAAAATATTTTTATGTGCATTTTTTAAGCCATTATAGAATTTGCTACAACATTGCTTCTGTTTTATGCTTTGATTTTCTGGCCCAGAGAGATGGGATCTCAGCTTCCTCACCAGGGATCAGACTGACTCCCCCTGCATTGGAAGGCAAAATCTTAATCACTGGACAGGCAGGGAGGTCCTGTCTTTTTGTTTTTAAATTTGCTAGTGTTTCTTCTATAGCTGAATTCCATTTCCACCAAGAATCCTAAGCTGATCAACATAGTGATATGGGATGATGCTTCATTGTTTGTGAATTGCTAGTTCTTGATGACTTATGATTTGGAAAATATTATACATCGTACATGATTATTTTAAATGGCATCTGAAGATGGCATCTGAAGCTCAGTAACTATTCTAACAGACTGTATTAGTCAGAAGCTCAAACAGACCTCCATTTGTGTTAGGTTTTCTTGAAAGAGGAAATATATAAAGAGCCCTGTCTCACACACACACATGGACACACACACACACACACATACACACAAGAGGAGCAAAGAGACCTGAGTTCATCCCTGGTTGTGAAACTTTCCAACCATGGCATCTTAAACTGTCAGTCCATTTCAACCTTATTTTCTTATTAATGAGAAACTAGAAATTAATATATGTCTTTGTCATATGAAGATATGTAGAGATTAGTGCCTATGCCCCAACTCACATAGTTTTAAACTGTATATATATGCGTATATATATATATGTGTGTGTATGTGTATATATATGTGTGTGTGTGTGTGTGTGTACATATATATAGCAGCAAAATATTATTACCTAATGGTCTGTTTTATAGTCATGTGATCATTACTAAACAGACTGAAAACATACACATATTGTGATGTTATAAAAATAGAACCTGTGAACTCAAATTATAATAACTTTGTGAAGCATGTCCTGTCATTATATTGTACTAATATTTTGGTTCCACAATAGTTGTTTGGTATTAGTAAGGCTCATAAAGAATCTTCCACCGCCTCATTTTTCATTAGTCTCCATTAATTTCTTTATATACATGGAGAATTTTTCATGTATTTATTTATTTTGTTTGTTTCTTTGGAGTCATCATGAAGTTATACTTATGCAAGTGATTATACAATAGTGTAAAAAATTTTCTTAAAGCTGGTTTGATTATAAATCAGATTAGTATCCACCATCAAGTGTTAAAATAACCAGAAACTATAGATTACCCTCCATTGATATTGTTCAGTCACAAAGTCATATCCGACTCTTTGTGACCTCATGTACTGCAGCGCTCCAGGCTGCCCTGTCCTTCACTATCTCCTGGAGTTTGCTCAAACTCAAGTGATGCCGTTCAACCATCTCATTCTCTGCCACCCTCTTCTCCTGCCCTCAGTCTTTCCCAGCATCAAGGTCTTTTCCAGTGAGTTGGCTCTTTGCATCAGGTGGCCACAGTATTGAAGCTTCAGCTTCAGCCATCAGTCCTTCCAATGAATATCCAGGTTTTATTTCCTTTAGGATTGACTGATTTGATCTCCCTGCACTCCAAGGGACTCTCAAGAGTCTTCTCCAACACCAGTTCAAAAGCATAAATTCTTTGGTGTTCAGCCTTTTTTATGGTCCAACTCTCACATCCATACCTGACTACTGGAAAGACTGTAGCTTTGACTATATGGCCTTTGTTGGTAAAGGCTGTCAGGCCTTTCTTCTAAGTGGCATATGTATCATTGTAAACTCACACCAACAATGTTCCATTTGCCCTGTATTCTTGCTAAAATTTTGTGTTATATTCTATTTTTCTTTTTGGATATTCTAATGATGTACATTCCACAGCAGTTTTAAAGTGGACTTCTCCAATTTCTAAAGCTGGGGAGCAACATGTGAAAAGTTGCTCCTTATAAAGACTCCAGTCTTCTTCCCTGGAGAATTCCATGAACAGAGGAGCCTCGTGGGCTACAATCCATGGGATCTCAACGACTGAGACAGGACTGAAGGGACTGAGCACAGATACCAAGTCTAATTTAACATTTTAATTGTCATTAGTTGCTGTGATTTGTCTAAGAAAACTTAGCCGACACTCAAGTCATGAAGATTTTATTCTATCTTTTTCTCTAAAGCTTTATGATTTTATATTTTATGTTAGATCTTTTATCTACCTTGACTTAATCTGTGTGTAAGGTGTGACTTGAGGGTTAGGTTTCTTATTTATTTATTGTTTTAATGGATCTTCAGGTATCACAAATAGAAAAGAAAGAGACTTTTCTTTCTCTGCTGGGATATCTTAGCACCTTTGTCAAAAATCCCATGTGTGGGTCTGTCTCTGAACACTCTGTCCTGCTCGGTTTATCTGGTTGTCATTTTTCATGTCAGCTCCAGTCTGTCTGGGCTTCCCTGAGAGCTCAGTTGGTAAAGAATCTGCCTGCAATGCAGGAGACCCTGATTCGATTCCTGGGTCAGGAAGATCCCCCGGAGAAGGGCCTGGCTTCCTACTCCAGTGTTCTTAGGCTTCCCTTGTGGCTCAGCTGGTAAAGAATCTGCCTGCAGTGTGGGAGACCTGGGTTCAGTCCCTGGGTTGGAAAGATCCCCTGGAGAAGGGAAAGGCTACCCACTCTAGTGTTCTGGCCTGGAGAATTCCATGGACTGTATGGTCCATGGGGTTGTAAAGAGTCGGACACGACTGACTTGGCCAGTCTGGAACCTCTGTGGCTCCAGAGTAAATCTTGAAATCAGACAGTGTAAGATTCCCCATTCATTTGCCAAGCCTGCTTCGGTTTTTCTAAGTCTCTGTGTGTAACGGTTTAATTTTGACAACAATATCCTGCTGAATTATTAACACATGTTACCTTTGTGCACATCTCCTGCACCCACTCACTTACTTTCCCATCTTGCAGTCACATCAAAAACTAATTAAATGCATGCAACTCCCTGTCTCAGGCACTGACTTGCGAGTGTGGGCAAATGAGGATGTTCTGTGTCTGTTTACCCTCACTGATTTTATGTCATTCTTAATATGCGCTTCTCTTAGTATTTTTATATATTATAAACATACTTCTAAAATGTGTTTAAATCTCTACCAAGATTACAATTTAAATTAGAAGTCAGAAAGTCTTGGATGTAGAGCATTTCTACTTAGTATCTGAATTTCCATGAAAACCTTATTTAATTATGATATATTTCGATATTTTAAAAATTAACATAATTGCATATGTTCTGCCCAGTCACAAATGTTATATATAAATTGTGTGAGGGAGGGGGTTCAGGATGGGGAACACATGTATACCTGTGGCAGATACATGTTGATGTATGGCAAAACCAATAAAATATTGTAAAGTAATTAACCTCCAATTAAATAAATTTATATTTTAAAAAATTAAAAAAAATTATAAAATAAAATAATCTCTAACCCCCCCAAAAAAGAAATGACCATATATATAAGATGACTTAAAATTGCATTTTGTGACACAAATATAGAGGAAGATTGACTTAATTAGCCTTTGAGAATAACTCATTTTCTCAATATTTCCTACAAATAACAAGTGAAAATTTTAGTAAGCCAACTAGGTTTACAAATACATGCTTGCTTTTCACATGAAAAATGGGTATCCTGGAATATTGACAAGGTCTCTTTCCATTTCAGAAATATTTCCCATCTCCTTTTCCTACCAAATATCTTCATGTGCCATGTAGATCATTCCAAGACATGTCCATGAAAGTGAGAAACTTATTTTTTTCCTTAATTACAACTTAAAACACCTCTGTGAAGATTCTGCAGAAGTGTACAGTGTAAAGCACTATGTGATTTGTAATCACTCATTCTGAGTCCAGGGTCTGAGATTTCCTTTCCTATACAGAACACATATTGCTGTCTGTAGAGATGTATGTGATGTAAGTCTGGTGCGTTCTTTTGTTGTTGCAGTTAAATTTCTGCCTCAGCTCCCTTCCCGTAGCTCTATTCTGCTGCATACGTGGACAGCAAGCATCTCTTCCTCCTCCTCCTTCAAAGCCTATAGACGATCAGAGATGATTGTTATTTCACCTTTTCTTTTCTTCCACAATCCCTACCATTTCTATTTGCTTTTCTACGTGGTGAGAGACTTCCCAAGCTGAATGGAATCCAAGAGAAGTCTTTCTATCCTGGTCTGAGAGGACAGAACACGATAACACCCCAACTCTAACTCCTTTTTCATGCATTTGAGTTCCTACAAGCTGGTGGGTCGATGCTATGCTCTGCTGGCTCTAGCTCTGATATGATCCTGGCTTCCTGTCCAGGCAATTCTTTGAAGAAGTCAAACATATGCAGTTAATGACTATCATATTTTTATAGATGTTTTGGTGACTTTGGGCAAGCCAGATGAAGATATTAACCCATTAGTAAGTAAGTGGAGACAGGTGTGTATGGCAGGGAGTATTTACACAAAAAGCAAGGTTAATCATTACTCATACTGGGGAAGAAGTAGGGAAGAGGATCTTTATATAAAACATGCCAAAAATCAGCCACCCGATTATCCAGAGGAGTGACTCTCCCATTGTCTGCTCCCCACTCTGCCACCAGCCAGCAGGACATGGATCTAAATGGCACTGAGATTTGAGAGAGGATGAGGGTTCAGGAATCATGCAGTGTGAGAGATTAAAGAAGCATCTTGACTGGAGTACAGTTGAAGTATAGTTCTAATGGAATTTTGCTGCTCCTGATAAGATTACCAGCTTATGTTAAGCTTATTTTTGACATTATTAATAGACAGGGATATTTTGCTGTTAATCTAGCAATTAAAACAAATACCAAAAAA
Organism: Ovis aries; assembly: GCF_016772045.2. NCBI lineage: Eukaryota > Metazoa > Chordata > Mammalia > Artiodactyla > Bovidae > Ovis > Ovis aries. Next base: position 4,511,081 of record NC_056079.1, on the reverse strand, counting down.
TAGCTTCATTTTATGCCATCTTATAAACACTGGCTGTTTGTTCAGTCACTCAGTCATGTCTGACTCTTCTGCAACCCCATGGACTGTAACCCACTAGGCTCCTCTTTCCATGGGATTTTTCTGGTAAGAATACTGGATTGGATTGCCATTTACTCCTCTGGGGATCTTCGCAACCCAGGGATCGAACCTGCACCTCTGGCACCGCAGAGGGATTCTTTACCGGCTGAGTCATTGAGGAAGCTGCAGTGTTAGTTGCTCAGTGGTGTCCAACTCTTTGTGACTGCTTGGACTGTAGCCCTCCAGGCTCCTCTGTCCTTGGGATTTGTCAAGCAAGAACACTGGAGTGGGGAGCCATTCCTTTCTCCAGAGGATCTTCCTGGCACAGGATTCAAACCCGGGTCTCCTGGATTGCAGGCAGATTTTTTTATTGTCTGAGCCACTAAGAAAGTCCTATAGAAACTAAAGGTGAAGTCATAAGGACTCTCCACTTCCCTGTGTAGCTTTATCATCAAAAGTAGTTAAGGACGCAAAGACAGAGGCTAATGTTTAAGTCCCATCTACTTTCCAAGCTTTAAGAAAGCCTTCTATTTAAATTACATTATTTAATCTCATCATAATTTGAAGTGTCGTTCATGGTCAGGTCTCAAGGAAATGAGCTCCAAATCTTAGTACTTGACCAATTCCTTCTCCTCCAGAGATTGCATTCACTTACTTTTTGTGTGGGTTAGAAAATGAATATCAATTATCTGTAAGATTAAAAGGAACATATTCTAAAGGTTAACCAAAGTGGCATGAATATTACTTAAGCTGGTTTTGACATCGCACCTTTTTCTTACTTTGTTATACACCATCACTGATGACTGCAGTGGATACTCTTCAGATCACAGCCACACAAAACAAGAATTCAGAGGCTGCCGCCTTCCTTGAGTAGGTAAAGTGACAGAAGATGGATTCTTCTATCAACTCACCAAACAATTGCTTATTCTATTCAGATTTATAGTGTCTGCAGAACAAGAATGCTGTCGCTCATAATGTCTCTGGCCATTATTTATTTATCGGTCCAGGCAGGAGTTGTAATTCACAGCACCCTGGACAGCTGCCATTTCTCCCTCCCCATCAGTCATTCCCGCTTCTTCTGTTAACGTGTAGGCTTTCCTTTGAACCTCACCTTCTCCCACTCTCAGTCTACATAGTTGGCTTGTATTTGACTCTTTCTCTTCAATTCCAGATGGGGACATCTGAGCCAGACTTTAGACCCAAAGATTGACCATAGAATGTCATTCTTTTAGAGGCTGTGCCCTGACCCCTTCCCTCCTGTCACACCTGTATTTGGTGCAAGGCCACTTCATAGGTTGAAAAGGCAGAGTAATAGTAGTAAGACACTGCAGAAGAGTTTGTAGATCAGGATTTGTGGTGGTGACGGTGTCTGGAATATACAGGCTGCCAGAATGTGGCTTGAAAGGACACAGAGGAAGCATTTCTGCAAATAACTAAAAACATAAGCATCCATCTTAAACACAGGCACACACACACACACACGCACACACACACACACACACACACACACACACATATACATCCTGGCATTCAATCAAATGTATTCCATTGCTTGCATCAAATACTAGCCTAATAATCTTTCAGTTCAGTTCAGTCACTCAGTCATGTGCGACTCTTTGCAACTCCATGAATCGCAGCACGCCAGGCCTCCCTGTCCATCACCAACTCCTGGAGTTCACTCAGACTCACATCCATCAAGTCAGTGATGCCATCCAGCCATCTCATCCTCTGTGGTCCCCTTCTTCTCCTGCCCCCAATCCCTCCCAGCATCAGGGTCTTTTCCAGTGAGTCAACTCTTCGCATGAGGTGGCCAAAGTACTGGAGTTTCATCTTTAGCATCATTCCTTCCAAAGAACACCCAGGACTGATCTCCTTTAGAATGGACTGGTTGGACCTCCTTGCAGTCCAAGGGACTCTTAAGAGTCTTCTCCAGCACCACAGTTCAAAAGCATTAATTCTTCGACGCTCGGCTTTCTTCACAGTCCAACTCTCACATCCATACATGACTACTGGAAAAAACAGTCTTGACTAGACAGACCTTTGTTGGCAAAGTAATGTCTCTGCTTTTGAATATGCTATCTAGGTTGGTCATAACTTTCCTTCCAAGGAGTAAGTGTCTTTTAATTTCATGGCTTCAGTCACCATCTGCAGTGATTTTGGAGCCCAGAAAAATAAAGTCTGACACTGTTTCCACTGTTTCCCCATCTATTTCCCATGAAGTGATGGGACCAGATGCCATGATCTTCGTTTTCTGAAAGTCGAGCTCTAAGCCAGCTTTTCACTCTCCTCTTTCACTTTCATCAAGAGGCTTTTTAGCTCCTCTACACTTTCTGCCATAAGCGTGGTGTCATCTGCATATCTGAGATTATTGATATTTCTCCTGGCAATCTTGATTCCAGCTTGTGCTTCTTCCAGCCCAGCGTTTCTCATGATGTACTCTGCATATAAGTTAAATAAGCAGAGTGACAATATACAGCCTTGACATACTCCTTTTCCTATTTGGAACCAGTCGGTTGTTCCATGTCCATTTCTAACTGTTGCTTCCTGACCTGCATATAGGTTTCTCAAGAGGCAGGTCAGGTGGTCTGTACTCCCATCTCTTTAAGAATTTTCCACGCTTTATTGTGATCCACACACTCAAAGGCTTTGGCATAGTCAATAAAGCAGAAATAGATGTATTTCTGGAACTCTCTTGCTTTTTCCATGATCCAGCAGATGTTGGCAATTTGATCTCTGGTTCCTCTGCCATTTCTAAAACCAGCTTGAACATCTGGAAGTTCACGGTTCACGTATTGCTGAAGCCTGGCTTGGAGAATTTTGAGCATTACTATACTAGCATGTGAGATGAGTGCAGTTGTGCGGTAGTTTGAGCATTCTTTGGCATTGCCTTTCTTTGGGATTGGAATGAAAATGGACCTTTTCCAGTCCTGTGGCCACTGCTGAGTTTTCCAAATTTGCTGGCATATTGAGTGCAGCACTTTCACAGCATCGTCTTCCTGGATTTGAAATAGCTCACTGGAATTCCATCACCTCCACTAGCTTTGTTCATAGTGGTGCTTTCTAAGGCCCACTTGACTTTACATTCCAGGATGTCTGGCTCTAGGTGAGTGATCACACCATCGTGGCTATCTTGGTCATGAAGATCTTTTTTTGTACAGTTCTTCTGTGTATTCTTGCCACCTCTTCTTAATAGCTTCTGCTTCTGTTAGGTCCATACCATTTTTGTCCTTTATCGAGCCCATCTTTCCATGAAATGTTCCCTTGGTATCTCTCTTTTTCTTGAAGAGATTTCTCGTCTTTCCCATTCTGTTATTTTCCTCTATTTCTTTGCATTGATCGCTGAGGAAGGCTTTCTTATCTCTTCTTGCTATTCTTTGGAACTCTGCATTCAGATGCTTATATCTTTCCTTTTGTTCTTTGCTTTTCGCTTCTCTTCTTTTCACAGCTATTTGTAAGGCCTCCCCAGACTTACCACCTACTTCTTATCTACACATATCTAGCCAGATTTGAGGTCATTCATTGTGATAGAAATAAGCAACAGGGGCTTCTCTGGTGGCTTAGTGGTAAGAAGTCTGCCTGCCAATTCAGGGGACACAGGTTCAATCCCTGATCCTAGGAGAATCCCATGTTCCATGGCGTGTCTAGCTCTATGTAGGGAAACTACTGAGCCTGTGCTCTAGAGACTGGAAGCTGCAACTACTGAGCCCACGCATCCTGTGGACTGTGCCCCACCAGGCTCCTCTGTCCATGGGATTTTCCAGGCAAGAATACTGGAGTGAGTTGCCATGCCCTCTTCCAGGGGATCTTCTTGACCCAGGGATTGAACCCAAATTCCATGTCCCCTGCATTGGCAGGCAAAAAAAAAAAAAAAAAGGAAGGAAACTGAAGTGGAAGATTAGATGTGAGACTTTCCTCTTATTAATCACAAGTGAAAAATAAGATTTATCAATATAGATTTTCATTGTGTTGCTGTCTAATGATGCACAATATGTATTCCTTTCTCTTTTGTCTTAATGTAATTTTCTGAAAAAAAAAAGACTGAAAATATGATTGGACTGGATCATTTGGCTAATGCTCTACTGTTCTGAACTCAAAAATTCAAACTAGATATCTTCATGAATTAGAAGGTTGCCATCATTAATAAGCTGTGCATTAGAATTGATCATTAAAAGCTAAAGGATCCATTCATTCTGTGTCTTTCTTAAATGTTAGGCCATTTTCTCCCCAGAAGGACAACTGTGTACAAGGTCTCTACCACAGTTTCCTCTTGACCATCAATTACATGAAGAAGAATAATAAAATAATGATCCTCATTATTCCATCTGCATCTGAAAATACAGGGGATATGTGTTGTCATTGGCTGTCCCTGTTGAGAAGCTTTATCAGCACAGCTTGGTTGTGGAATTGCTGTGAGGATAAAAGAATTTTAGACAGCACTGAAGGTTTCTTCATGCTTGATTGCACAAGGTGTTCCGTGGACGCCTACCAAGGTTACTTACAAGCACTCACGGAGATTACTAAGAGATTCAAAACCCAAGGTCTTCTTTGGATCTTTGGGAACTAATTCCAGTTTCCAACATCTGCAAAAAAGTTATTTTATCTGAGTTCTTGTAAGTCATTTCATGCAATCATGAATATGAATATATTTGGTATATTTAGTTGTACAAAATGACAACTGTCTTATATCTTGAATTAAATAAGAATATAAATGTCCAGACCTCCACTTTGCTATCTGCCCTACTCACAATTTGCCATTACTTCATTGACAGTAAAAGCCTTCCCTAATTTTAAACTAACAATTTGAAAATATGAGGCTTGCTTTGTAGAATTCAGTTAGAGGAAGAAGTTTGGGAGTCTCAACATTGCATGCATAAACATTCACTTAATTTTCACTACTTTCAAAATGAATGTACTATCCTCAATTAGATCTGAAATATTAAATCCAGGGATCATATGATCTACCTTGTCCAGAAAATTATTTTCTGTTCTTTGGCTGTTTTGTATTGTTCTTTTCCATATTTTATGAGTATAGTGGTTAATTTTAAAATATGGAAGTCCTGTTATAAGTTAAGAAATAGTCCACAATAATAGATTTTGGGAAAGCACTTAGTGATCAAATATGAATACTCTTCATGAATGAGTAATTGTTCTTTTTCACAGCTGGTAAAGAGATTACACACAAAATGAATTTCCTAAATGTATCTATTCCCTAAATAAAATTTCCTGAATTATATTAGCAATATACACAAAACATGTGAAGAGAATGATCCTCTTTGGTCCTGCCATGAAGCTTTTATACGGATTCAGTGTAACTAGGAAATACCATAGCTATAAAAGGAAATCCCACTGGTATATATTTTGGTGGTGGAAATGAGGCAAGTGTTGGTTAACATGGATTATGCACAAACCTTCTATAAAAGCCTGTGGAATATGAATGGCTGGAGAAGGCAGAGTAATTTGGCAACAATTAGCCTAATATGCAAATATGAAATCTCTTCTTGATTCTATCAATATGACACTGTGAAATCATGAGATTTAATAGTCTAGAGTTCTAATCATTGGTGACCACAAGGCAAATATTTGTTTTAACAGGTGGACCCTTACATGTTTAAAGTCTTTTGGACTTTTTGGTTTTACATAGGTTTTTATTGCTTGGTTAATTTTCTTAATGTTTTATATTTTGTATATTTTGTTTTCTATCATATCCTGGGATCTAGAAATGCCTAACACAGAATCATTACTCAGTAATTATTTGCTGACTAATGAATCAATGCTGTTATTTTGAGAATCAATTGAGACTGTAAGGAGATCAAACCTATCCATCCTAAAGGAAATCAGTCCTGATTATGCATTGGAAGGACTGATGCTGAAGCTGAAACTCCAATACTTTGGCCACCTGATGAGAAAAACTGACTCACTGGAAAAGACCCTAATGCTGGGAAAGATTGAAGGCAGGAGGAGAAGGGGTTGACAGAGGATGAGATGGTTGGATAGCATCACCAACTCAATGGACATGAGTTTGAGTAAACTCCGGGAGTTGGTGATAGACAGGGAGGCCTGGCATACTGCAGTCCATGAGGTTGCAAAAAGTTGGACATGACTGAGTGACTGAACTGAATTGAACTGATTGAGAGAAGCAGATGAGAATTTGGGAAGCAAAAGATTTTCTGGAAAATGTACGATATATGGACAAAATTCACAAAACATTACTATTCTCCATTGGTTTGAGGGAAAGACAGAACTCTTTGCCAAGAGTGCAGAAGTCACTTTGTAGCTTTAACTTTTAAAATGGAATTTTAAAAGCTTGTAAGACAAACCATCATCATATGAAATGTCACAGGAATGAACTCTCAAATCCAGAATCTAAATAACAAAAGAGAAATTTAGAGAACTGATCTTAGAAGGTTTTACTACAATCCAGAGCATTGGTAAAATGGAAACTGTGGGGAAATGACCAGTTTTTTCACACTTATCAAGAGGTTTGTGTAAAACCCTCTCTTGATCTTAGGCTGGGATGAGGAGATATGAAGCCATCTGGGAAACAGTAGGTTAGGGGTCCAGAGGATCCCACAGTCACTCTTGGTGAAAGGCCCCAGTGGGTTTCAGGAGGACTATGGACACCAGGTAAGTGTTACGGGTTGAAAGTCAGGGGAACATTGCTCTCTACTTTCTGCTTGGAATTCTGGGAGGAGACCCTCACACAATAGGATAGAAACCATAATGTGAACAGGCATCATTTGCTAATTCTGGAGCAAGATATTCTTTATTTAAAGAGAGATTACTAGAAAGTAATCATGAGAAAGTTCTTGTTATCAAGGTCTCTGTGGAAGCTTCTGGTGTTTTAGACTACAGGTTTCATTATTTTATTCTATAGGCACAAGAAATGTTATATCATTTTCTTTCCTTTTCAGAGAGGTTCTTCATGTCTGAACAAGATAGGTGCCTAGTAAGTGACTGTAGGTAAATCAGGGTCAAATCTTAGAAAATTCTATACTAGAGCTTGAACACTAGCCTCACAATTATGCTTTATCCACAATAAAATCAGAACCCTTTATATCATCTTGAACATACAACCAACTCTTAAGAAAGAAAATGCAAGCCAACTTTATCAATTCAGTTCAGTCACTCAGTTGTGTCTGACTCTTTTCAACCCCATGAACTGCAGCATGCCTGGCTTCCCTGTCCATCACCAACTCCCAGAGTTCACTCAAACTCATGTCCATCAAGTCAGTGATGCCATCCAACCATCTCATCCTCTGTTGTCCCCTTCTCCTCCTGCCCCCAATCCCTCCCAGCATCAGAGTCTTTTCCAATGAGTCAACTCTTTGCGTCAGGTGGCCAAAGTATTGGAGTGTCAGCTTTAGCATCATTCCTTCCAAAGAACACCCAGGACTGATCTCCTTTAGAATGGACTGGTTGGATTTCCTTGCAGTCCAAGGGACTCTCAAGAGTCTTCTCCAACACCACAGTTCAAAAGCATCAATTCTTCAGTGCTCAGCTTTCTTCACAGTCCAACTCTCACATCCATACATGACCACTGGAAAAACCATAGCCTTGACTAGATGGACCGTTGTTGGCAAAGTAATGTCTCTGCTTTTGAATATGCTATGTAAGTTGATCATAACTTTCCTTCCAAGGAGTAAGCGTCTTTTAATTTCATGGCCACAATCACCATCTGCAGTGATTTTGGAGCCCCCAAAAATAAAGTCTGATACTGTTTCCCCATCTATTTCCCATGAAGTAATGGGACCAGATACCACGATCTTCGTTTTCTGAAAGTTGAGCTTTAAGCCAACTTTTTCACTTGCCAACTTTATATGTAAGATAATTGGTAGAGGGATTGGACTGACCTTTTTCAAATGGATATGAAATTTACCTTTAAATGTATCTATGAAAAAAAGGTACTAAATCAATATTAATAATGCTTTCTCTTTGGAAGTAAAGCCATGACAAACCTAGACAGCATACTAAAATGCTGACAAATGTCCATATAGTCGAAGCTATGATTTTTCCGGTAGTCGTGTGTGGATGTAAGAGTTGGACCATAAAGAAGGCTGAGTGTTGAAGAATTGATACTTTGGTGCTGGAGAAGACACTTTAGAATCCGCCATACTGCAAAGAGATGAAACCAATAAATCCTAAAGGGAATCAATATTCATTGGAAGGACTGATTCTGAAGCTGAAGCTCCAATACTTTGGCCACCTGATGAGAAGAACTGACTCATTGGAAAAGACCCCGATGCTGGGAAAGATTGAAGGCAAAAGGAGAAGAGGACAGCAGAGGACAACGAGGTGGTTAGAGAGCACCCCTGATGCAATGGACTTGAGTTTGAGTGAACTTTGCGAGATGGTGAAGGACAGGGAAGCCTGGAGTGCTGCAGTCCATGGGCTCACAAAGAGCTGAACATGACTTAGCGACTGAACAACAACAACATTACATAAGTCAGTATGTCATAAATCACCTGGTTGAAAACTTTACCAATCCTATGTATGTTGCTTAACTGAATATGACAACATGAATTTGGAAAATAGAATGTTAAACAAGGTTTATTCACACGTACACTCTGAGTTTCTTCTCATCTTTCCTCCATGTTTAGGTGAATTAACACTATACTTAAGAAAGACATATTGACACATTTTGAAATTTTATTGGAATTTCCTTGTAAATGATAATCTAAAATGGCTGAAGAACTAAATATCTTTAGAATACATTTTTGGACTGTGTATAATACACTTCATTATGATTAGGTGCAAGCTATGTGGAACTTTTGAGCCACATTTTTATTTCTGTTTACTGCCCTATAAAACATGTCCTAAAATAACAATGGATGTTTAGTTTACCTTAAATTATCATTGTGGAGTCTAATTATAAAGATGTTCAGTAGGATATAGTGAATACACCATAGAATAAATCAGGGTAGGAACACTGTTTTGATTTTCCTTAGCTTTTGAATATTTCCAATTTCTGGGGACTCTGCTGTCAGAGGGCTTTGTAAAAAAGAATGCCTATTGGTGGTTGTTGTTGGTTTTTTTTTTTTTGGCTCTTCTCCCCACAAGAGCATAAACTCTTGTGAGCTGTGGCTTTCACGCACATATCAGTGAAATTTACAGAGCGAGCCAGCCAGCCTTTTCTGGCGAGGAATGGAAAGATTTAGAATTCTCAGGAAGTGGGGAGAGCAGGTAACGTTGTCAGAAAGCAGGACAAAGACGATGATTGGTCTTTGCAAAACTGAGGGGCAACTCCGCTGGAAGTCAAATCTTCTGGGACCCAGATTTAGCTTTTGGGGGCATGTTGATCTGTGTTATGTTCAAGACAGCCTAAGAATGGCCACTTAGGCATCTTACAGCCAAAGACAGGGGAGAGCCAAGAACCACAATTTAACACTTCCCCAAGGACCCTCCAAGAGGCAACAGCATGAGACAATCCTGGCTCTCTGGTGGAGACAGTTATCTCCTCAAGTTTCCAGAGACTGGAGGAAGAGAATATGTCTCCACAGAAGGAACTGACAGAATTGAAAAGCTCAAGTATTTATGCTTCGTAAGTCCCTGGGAATGATGACTTCTCATGGGGCGTTTAATAACCAGATGCCGCTTTGTTAATTAGAACACATTTGAAAGAAGAAAGACGCAGAAACAGTCTGACGTCAGCCTCTTCCCGCCACCTGGAGGGCAGGCCTCACCGCGCCAGCTCAGCTAGCACGTTCCCCGTAAGGGGCCGCGGAGGTTCACGACAGGACCGAGACGCGGGGGAGCCTGTGGCTCTGATACAACTCGGAGTGGAGAGAGGGGCCCATGCCATCCGTGACGGAATGAGGAGAATCATGAGAAACGTGTTCTCCAAGTGCTTCAGAAAGAGAAAAGCACATGTAGAGATTAGAATTTGATAGCAAGCCAAGATCCCACGGAGGAGAAAAACTTAAAAATATGATGGCTCTGTCATATCTGACTCTTGTGACCCCATGGACGGTAACCTGCCAGGCTGCTCTGTCCATGGGATTTCCCAGGCAAGGGTGCTGGAGTGGGTTGCCATTTCCTTCTTCAGGGGATCTTTATGATCCAGGGATTGAACTCAGGTCTCCTGCGTTGCAGGCAGATCCTTTACTGACTGAGCCACGAGGGTTATATTTGCAACACAACCATGATTCAGAAAGATAAATGCACCTCTGTGTGCATAGCAGCACTGTTCACAATAGCCAAGACATGGGAGCCGCCTAAGCGCCCATGGAAAGATACATGGATAAAGAAGATGTAGTGTAAATACAGAATGCTATATTACTCAGCCGTAAGAAAGAATGGAATTATGCCATTTGCAGCAACATGGATGGATCTAGAGATTATCATATTAAGTGCAGTAAGTCAGACAAAGAAAGAGTAATGGTATATGATATCACTTATATATGAAATCTAAAATATGACGCACACTTATTTGTGAAACAGAAATGGACCTACAAAGAGAACAGACTTGTGTGGTTGTCAAGATGGAGGGGTGGGAGAGAGATGAATTGGGTGTTTGGGATTAACAGATTCAAACTAGCATATATAGAATGGATAAAACCAGGATCCTACTGTATAGCACAAGGAACTATATTCAATATCCTGTAATAAATCATAATGGGAAAGATTATGAAAAATAATATATATGGTATAACTGAATCTCTGCTGTACAGCATAAACTAGCACAAAATTGTAAATCAACTATGCTTCAATAGTTTTTTTAAAGTTTGGTTTGCAATCCTACGGTCAAGTTCAAAGCACTCATGCCAGAGAAAAATTCCATGATTGATGGTAATCATTTTAAGGATTACTTTAATGTTTATGTCTTTATGAACAAATTTATATAGAGTCATTGGGGATTCTGCAAAGAGAAGAAACCTTATAAATATTTTACTAGGAAAAATTTTTCCTAAGAGAGCAACTTTTTAGTCTCCATGTGTTAAAAACGGGAGAAACGTCATATGTGTAATAGATGAATATATCTTTTGTTTTATTCTTGTTAACCATAATATAGGTCCTTAATTAAAGAAAAATATCTATTGATGGGAAAACCTAGATGTGAAGAAAGAAAAGCTACATGCTTAAGATAAATATTCTTAACATTCTGACATAAAATTCCAAAAATATCAAACATGGGGTTACATGTTTATTTTGATTGCATTATATTGTGTGAGTGACTCAAAAGTGTCCATTCCTTCCAAAGTAATGAGCTTTAGTAGATTTCCTGTAGTATGTTAAGTGAGTTTATTACAGTACATTAAGCATGTTTTATAATTTTTATTTCTGTATAAAATCAAGGGGAAAAGGGGATCTTTGATGAGCATTTCTGTGAGCAACAATTTGCTCCCTATATAACTTATATCTGATTGACCAGTGGTTTACATATTCACTCTCATGAAAAGTACTTAGCAATATAGTGAGGAAGCACAGAAGTTAATGGATAGTCCCATAATCAGATTTCGGGTAGTAACTAGTAACAGACATGTGTTTCCTGTATTTCTTTATCTGTTAACTTCTAACTTTCCTTGGTGCACGTAGGATCCGGTAGGAGTGGGTGAAAAGCAGTACAGTCTCAACACTGGAGACTCAGCCTACATGTATTATCTCTACATTCTCCACAGAACACTTAGGACTTTCTCATTCACATATTAATTTATACATATTTAAAAATCACAGTTTTTAAAGAGACATGCATACAAACTACAAGAGATGCCTGTTAGATCAGATTGTAGCTAATATAGAATTATTTAGTACATTAGGAAGAGATTGAAAATCATGTTGATGTCATCCACTTAGCAAATAGAAATGATTGCTGTTCAATAAACCACATTCCATCAGGTATTTTACCCCAGTTCACTCATTAAATTATTAAAATGACGCTAGGCAATGCCCACGTATTCATGAGGAGAAAGCTGCTCCTCCAAGACCTTAAACAAGGTACCCTGGGTATCAGAGCCACTAATTGGCAAAATCGGTCTTGAGATAATGCTCTGCTTTACCTCAGAGCCGACAGATAAGTCTGCTCAATCTGCCTGGTTTGTAAACTTGCTGACAGGACCTTTTAAATTTTTAAGATTGCTAAAGGAAATCATTTCAGTTGAGTTAATTTCCTCAAATTGTCTCTTAAAAGGAGAAAGGAGATTGTAAATTTTCCCTTGTGCTTTCCTAAAGTCAGTTATTTTTAAAACAGAAAATACTCTTCCTCAATGGTTTACACAGTAATACTCTGGTGCCACTGGTAAATAAAATTGTCATAAATATTAGTGAATTGCACGTGTGCATTTTAATAAAGGCTAGACTTCATGTTCATCCATTGCCTACACCACATGAGATGATTACAGCAACTGTATTTTCTTTCTCTTCTCCCTCCCTAACCAGTGTCCATGAAATCCAAGACCAAAGAGTTTCCTTTAATATTCCCAGGCATTAAAACTTTTTTATTTAACTATTTAAGCTATTTTCTTCACTGTCCTAATACTTCTGACATAGCAATTGAGTTGCTTCACTCTGGCACTGAGATATATCATTTATCACACTCTTAATTTTGACACCACCAAAGGAGCTTACGATGTTCTTCTGACTCTAAAAGTGGTACCCCAGTGCCTCAAACACCATAAACCCTTGCGTTTTGCAGAGTTGTTTAGAGGGGCGCTGTCTTCACCTCTTCAGTGCTTCGCTACCTTTCCGTCTCACTGTTACCAGCAATCTCTGGTCTTCCCTCACTGCTTCTTGCCCAGAGCCCACTTTGATGTTTAGCGCAACCTCAGGTCCCTGGTAGCTCAGATCGTAAAGAATCTATGTGCAGTGCAGTTTAATCCCTGGGCTGGGAAGATCCCTTGGAGAAGGGAATGGCTACCCACTCCAGGATTCTTGCCTAGAGAACCCATGGACAGAGGAGCCTGTTGGGCTGTAGTCCAAGGGGTCACAAAGAGCTGGACAAGACTGAGCAACTGACACTTTTCTTTTTTTCAGGGAGCAATATCCCAAGCCTTCTTTTTCCCAGCAACCCATCCAGTCAACAGTGATTTTTGTTCATCATCTGTCTGGTTTTCCAATGTGAGCAGTTTATCATCCATGAAGGAGTGGTGACAGAACATTCTCGTACCAGTATAAAAATCAACCCAAATATTTCATTCAGTCAAGTTGCTCCCTTTCTCTCGATGCAGGAACAGTCTTCCCATGAGAGCACAGAGGACTTAGTGTTCTGCGTGGTGTTCTCAACGTCATCACTATTAATAGTGATTAAAATTGTAAACTGATTTTTAAGTGTTGGAACACAGAAAAAAAAAAGCCATCCTTGTAATGTTACAAGAGTCTTCATTACAATTCTCCACCTACCCACTCCTTCACCAGGGTCACTTGGCTTTTACATTGCTGTTATTTTAGGTTATATTCAATCTTGTATCTGACTTTCTTTTAGCTTTGCTTTTAAAAAATTCAGCTTTATTGAAATAATTTATGTGCATTAAATTGCATCATTTAAAAGGATGACTTTGAGATGCATGCATACTCAGGGTATTATTATCATAGACCAGGTATAAAGTGTTTCCCTCAAAAGAATTGAGGTGGTCCAACCTGCTCTCCACCTAGCCCCAGGTCACCAGCAACCTGCTTGATGTCACCATCAATTAGTTTAAATTTTCTAATTTACATAAGCAGAATCATATGGTGTGGGCTTCCCAGGTGGCTCAATGGTGAAGAACCTGCCTGTCAATGCAGGAAAACAGGAGAAGCAAATTCAGTCCCTGGGATAGGAAGATCCCCTGAAGGAGGTAACAGCAACCCACTCCAGTATTCTTGCCTGGAAAATCCCATGGATGGAGGGGCCTGGTGGGCTACAGACCATGAGGTCACAAAGAATCAGACATGATTTCATGACTGAGCCCAGCACAGCACAAATCATATGGTGCACACTGCTTCAACTGGCTTCTCTTAATAAGCATACGGGTTATATGTATCAGTGGTTCATTCTTTTTATTACTAGGTAATGTTCTATTGTATAGTGTTCTGCTGCGTTTTTATATGCATTCACTGGTTCTTACACATTTGTTTACAGTTTAGAGTTATCATAAATAAACATCTGTGCACAGTATTTTGGGGGTATATGATTTTATTTCTCTTGGGAAATTAAAAAAATGTGAATTGCTAAGGTAAATACTAAGAGCATATTCAACTTCTGAAGGAAGTGTCAAAGTATTTTCCACAGTTGCTGTAGTTGTTTAAATTCTCATCATTGCGCATGAGAGTTCCAGTTGCCCCCTGTCCTTGTTAACGCTTGGCATTGTTGGGTTTTTAATTTGATACATTCTAATGGATGTAGAGTAGCATTTATTTGAGGTTTCAATTTGTAGTTTCCTGATAACAAACATAGTAAATAAACTTGATATGCTTATTAACCATTCTTGTATCTTCTTTTGAAGAGCATCTGTTCAAGTGTTTTACCATTTATTTTACTGTCTTCATATGGTTGAGTTGTAAGAGTTCCATATAAAAATCCTTTATCAGATATGCATATTTTAAAAAGGGATCCCATACCGTGGTTTGACTTTTTCTTTATAGTGCTTTCATAGTACAAATTTATTGATATAGTTCAGCTTATCAGGTTCATCGATACTTAATGCATTTTTTACCCATCTTCCAAAATCCTTGCTAAAGAGAGTTCTGAAGTCTTTCCTTGCATTTCCTTCTAGAAAATGTGTAGTTTTAGATTTTTATATTTCAGTCCAGGATCCATTTTGCATGAATTTGTTACCCCCCCATTTTCTTGTTGACAATGCTTTTCTTCTCCCAGTGACTTTTCTTGGCACCTCACCAGTCAGTTGTCCGAGCCTGTGGATTTATTTCTCCTCTAAGTGATCTTGATTAGTCTGCGTGTCTCTGCTTCCATCAGTGTGCCACTTTCTGGCTTCTCAAATCTTCACAAATCTTAAAATGAGCCCATTTAAATACCTCAAACTTGTTCTTTTTAAAAATTGCTTTCACTATTCTAGGTCATTTGGATACATATAAACATTAGAATAAGTTTGACAGTTTCCACAAAAGTCTGTTTGTATTTTTATTGTGATTGCCTTGAACCTGTATATCAATCAATTTATAGACCAATGACAAATAACAAATACTGAGGCTTCCCAGCCATGCCTACATCTCTGTAAATACTCTGCATTGATGTCAATGCAGAGGTCTTGTACTTCATTTGTTAAGTGTATTCCAAAATGTATAATGTTTTTTGATTCCAGTTTAAAGAGAATTATTCATTATTTTTCAGTTGTTTACTGCAAGAACACACATTTTTGTATTAACCTTATAACCTTACTAAATTCACTTGCTAGTTCTAGTACATATCTGTAGATTGCTTATGATATCCTGAATAAACAAGCTTGACATCTGCAAATAAAGACATTTATTTGAGATAAATCTACCCTTAATACAAAAAAAGGTACATTATTTTTGAGCACATAGTACATTTAGGATTCATCCAAGATTACAAGCCAGAGGCTCATAAACACCAGGGCATACTTTTCCAAATTAGGAATGGTCTCTGGTCCTGCTACCCAATAAGAGGCTAGGCGGTGTACTCAGTCACTCAGTCATGTCCAACCCTTTGGGACCCCATGGACTGTAGCCATCAGACTTCGTTGTCCATGGAATTTTCCAGGGAAGAATACTGCAGTAGGTTGCCATTCAATTCTCCAGGTGATCTAATCGACCCAGGGGTCGGACCTGTGTCTCTTGCATGGGCAGGTGGATCCTTTCACCACTGCCCCACCAACACCCTCCTTTAAAAGTGAGGTGAGTGCCAGCCTCACTGGCTCCAAATACCCTTTGGTCTGTGCACGCTCACGTTGTTTCTCCTCATATTACCCTTTACTTTGGGGTGAAGGCATTTCACTTTCCTTGTTGTCAGCTAGAATTTTACCCGCCAGGCTCCTCTGCCCATGAGATTCTCCAGACAAGAATACTGGAGTGGGTTGCCATGCCTTCCTCCAGGGGATCTTCCCGACCCAGGGATCAAACCTGCGTACCGTGCCTCTCTTTCATTGGCAGACAGATAAAGACTGTGCCCCCAGGGAAGCCGTGTTCTCAAATTAACAGTCATAAAATATGCACTGCTTTTCAACAGTGAAATCAAAACTATGTTTCTAAGAAGAAACATGAGAAAGTTTGCAATCATTGGTTTTCAAACATATCATAATTATTTTATAAAACTGAGAGATGCAGGGCTTTGAGACTTTTCTTTGAACTGAACTTTTATAAAGAGAAAATGTCTGCTTCTCAGTCATGTGAGTTGGAGGCATAGTATCTGCCTTTTATTATGCAGTTAGGATCATCGTTTTAGTCTTCACAGTCTTATGTGCTGGAACTTTGGATTATCTCTGCTAAAGATTTTCAAGCAGTAAGTAAATTATATTACATTATTTGGAGCTGTGTTTTTGCATACAGTTATTGACATAGGGTTTCTTTTTGAAATATTAAACTGAAATATACAAACTAATAAAATGTTATGCATTAATTATACCTCAACCTTAAAAATAAAGACAACAACAACAACAAAAACTGTGTGTGTTAATTGCTTAGTCATGTCTGACTCTTTGCAAACCCATGCACTGCAGCCCACCAGGATCCTCTGTCCACGGGATTCTCCAGGCAAGAATACTGGAGTGGCTTGCCAGTTCCTTCTCCAGGGGATCTTCCCAACCCAGGATGGAATCCAGGTCTCCCGCATTGCTGGTGGATTCTTTACCATCTGAGCCACCAGGGACTAGGATAGAATGTAATTAGGAATTAATGCTCTCTCAAAAAAAATTACATATGTGGTATAAGCAACATTTATGTGATTATCTAAGTTTAAACATAGTAATGCAAAATTTTACTAAAATTCATTCCCTGAGTTTCTAAACAGTGTATATACTACTTAGTTAAAGATATTAAATAATTTCATGGATTTCCAAAATGCAATACATTGCAAAACTTAATTACGAAAGATAGAATTCCTATTACATTCTATCCTAGTATAAAAATATTTTAATATTTCTCAGTTTTAGGATTAGAGTAATGATTTATTCATTCAGGTACTAGAGTAAGAGATGAAATGCTTGTTTTGAAGTCACAAATATATACATAGGCTGTTCATTGAGGTGTTGTAGTTCTCTCGTATATGGATTAATGGTTTCTTTTCTTTCTTAACTTCTTTCATTTGATTATAACTGCTTTGAGCTCTGATTTGTTGGATCTCTATTTGTTTGGGTAACACTTTTAAGGAGACACATTGACTGCCAGGTCTGATTTTTTTCCACACTGCCCCATCTCACTGTGACTGTGTAGAGACATTTAGTAAGGGGATAAATCTGGCTTCTGGACAGGGTATTAAAAAAAAAAAAAGCCTCAGAGGTTTTAACTAACTGTGTTCATGAGTCAACTGCTTGAACTACATGCCACCCCATCTTAGATGGTATTAATTGTCACTGGGTCTAAATGTTAAAATCAATGCATAAAGAACCATAAAGAAGCTGAAGATTGCACACACCGAGGTGATGATGGATGTCCAGATGGGGAAATGAACCATAAATGTTGATTTTTGGAAATAGATGTCTTACAAGGGACCTAGCAGCTGCCTTTAAATCATGAGTGTTAAGTGTGGAATTAGTCCAAAGGGCAGGGCTGAGATTGGTCTAGGAAACTTCTGTAAGTCGTGGACTCACCACAGGGAACACACTCTTTTCCTTGGCTTGTGTAGAACTGGAGCCTGGGAATCCTGGGAGATAGTGTCCAATGGGGTCTCAGTTAATTCTCAGCTAGGGTAGGTAACCATATTTGCCACTTCTGCCTAGATGCCCATCATCTCTATAAAAGGGGAAGAACATAGATCCAGTCTGCCAACCTGGAGCTCACTACGATGAAAACCGTGTTACAATATCCAAGAGTCATGTAAATTTCAGGCGACACTTCCATAAATGGGGACGTCTCGTTAGTCATAGCTTTCCACCAAAACTGGGTTTGTGCTAATGCGGTGACTTTCCGAATAGGAACCAACCTTGAATAGAGAGTTGGAACTTCCAGCCCAACCCCTGGTTTCCAGGGCGGGGAGAGTGTCTAGAGGTTCATTTAATTGCCAGTTGTGATGAGTTAATCAGTCGTGTCTGTGTGACGAAGCCTCCATAGAAAGCAATAAAAGAAGGGGATTCAGAGAACTTCCAGGCTGGAGAACAAGAGCCCCAAGCCAGTTTCTCCTGCCTGCAGTTCCCTCCGTACTCAGCTGTCAGGTTCTGTGGTGCTTCTGCTGACATCTCACCTGCCAGCATCTCTAACTTCCCTACTCACCGTCCTCACCTCCCAGGAATTTAACTTTGCAGTTGAATTTAACTTTCCACCTCTTTTCCATCTAACCCTTAAAGTCCTCAACCTCCAAGCAGTGAAGAGTTACTGTGCTTTCTTAGCCAACAGTCCCTTCATTCTTTATGGTGGCCATTGTAAACACTCTGCTCCCGGAAAACTGAACCCCATACCTTCCCACCAATCTCAAGAGCTGCTGTAAGTCAGAGAATAATTAAAATGTGCATATTTAAAAGTCTTTCAATTTCCTATCAGAAACATTCTGGATTCTGCATTTGATTTTTACTTTTTCATTCTGAGACTAATACTTTCCTGTTTGAAACCATAGCCCAGAGTTTAGAGCATACACCATTAATTCTGGTTGGAATTATTCTTGTGTGTATTGGGTTGATTAGTCAACAACTTTGAAGCAGATTGCAAGGCATGATCCACAACTGGAAGCTGTCCCTTCTTCTTCGTGGAGGTTCAGCGAGGTGTCTGATACCTGAAAGGATGTTCCTCTAGAGGCAACGCGAGAATTTAGTCGGCTGTTTTTCACATCATTGATATTCTCACTCGATCATGTGTCTTTGCATTGAAGGGAAAAAAAAAAAAAAACCCTGAGAGACATTTTAGACTCAGTACCAGTGAATGCAAAAGATGTTGGGTTACTAAAATAAATGAAAGATTCTGGTTTCATCCAAGGCTTGTCATGTAGATAATATCAGATAATGAGTTTTTTGAAAATGAATGAGTTCATACTGTCAAATCTATGCCTCTAAATATAGCCATGATGCCATAACATTCCCCTTATAGTTTCCTGTTAATCTTTATCAGTCTCTCTCAAGTCTGAAAACTAGATCCCTATGCCTAGAATTAACTTTATTGATTATTTTCAAGAGTAGTGATGCATGAGGTACCAAGAGAGATATGGAGGGGTTAGATGGATCTCTTGACTTCCCACTCACTTGCTTTATTAAAACTTTTGTTTTCTTTCTATATTGGATTTCTATGTATAGGCTATATGGATATTTTTTAAGTGCTTTGTCTAAGCAACTTCATTTTGTGCTTTGTAGAGTTAAAGTATAAAGAGAAAACTTAACCTAGGTCATGCAATTGATTTATTATGTCTCTGTTCAAAAAGGAGGATTCAAGGCTGGTCACAGAAATACCTGTGAGACATCATGGAATGTAAGAAAGATAGAAAAGGTGATGGGGTAAGAAAACCAACGTGTGTTTAATAGACATTTTTTTTTTAAATTTTAAAATCTTTAATTCTTACATGCGTTCCCAAACATGACATATTAGAAGCTAGGAATTCTCTGTTCACAGGCTCTCTTTTCCAGAGTATGACTCTACAGCTCCCACCATGTAAATGTGATCAAGACCACAGAGAAATGAACAAGAGGTAGTCCATGCTTTCCCTCCTGAGAATTGAGACTTATTTCATTTAGTTTCAGGAGTGGGATTATAAGATTATGGGACTATGGATATAACCTGGAGGGGGAGGACTTTTATGTTATCTTTTATTTCTTTTGTATATTGGATTTTAAGTAAGATTTCTTTAAAAGAGCTATATGATTGTTAAAGAAAAAACTATCAAAATATAATTATTTAGGACATTATAAAACTGATGTCAAAGAAGTACTTGTGTGCATTCTCAGTCCTGTATGACTCTTTGTAGCCCCATGGACTGTAGCCCAGCAGGCTCCTCTATCCAGGGGATTCTCCAGGCAAGAATGCTGAAGTGGGTTGCCATTCCCTTCTCCGGGGAATCTTCCTGACCCAGGGATCGAACCCAGGTCTCCTGCATTGGCAGGTGTGTTCTTTACCAATGAACCACCTGGGAAGTCATTAAAGAGGTGATCTAAATTAATTCACATATTTTATTTACTAACTTCTATCTTACTTTAAAAAAAAAAAACAAGAGAATCTAGAAAGTATAATAAAATGCATACACAGAAATGAAAAACCTTTCAGTCTCAGAGATAATTGGCAAGAATGATTGACTTGGTTCCGAACGGTTCCCAAAGACCAATTGTAACCAGACATTTCTGCCCTTAATTTTCTTCAAGTACTCAGATTCCCTATCATAAATTCTTCTGAAGCTGGATTGAAGACTCTAATTGGTCGTCTGGCAAACATTGCTAACTAAAGCCATATGCAGTCTTTATATTATGAAGCTTACATCGTTGTCAGAGGTTGGATACAAGGGGATCTTATGGAATCAAAGAGAAAGAGGAAATAGAATAAATTACATTGCTCTTATATAAAAAAAGGAATGTTCAAAATAAGCACAACTATTCTCTATAATTATAATAGAGAAATATATCCCCTGGGTCTTCACAGAATAAACCATGTATAATATGGCAGATATTATCTTCAGGAACATCCTTATAATAGTAAATGCAACAGTGAGTTTCACAGGGTTATATTTATTTAATTTCTTAATATAAACCAACTGCATAATATCAAAGGGAAAGTTAATAAAGGCAGTTCAGGATGGGTGGTCCTGGCATACATCCTTGATACAACTAGTAATGATTCTGTGAGAAACCAGGTCAACTGATTCTTAGTTTATTGCCCTGTTTTTCTCCCTACATCTTAAATGAGGGAGAGCCATATACGTATTGGAGAGAAACAGGGACAGCAAGAGACAAACTGACTTCCATGTGGTGTTTACATGTCAGTGATATGCCCTAGATTGGTGCATACACACACTCACAGATGCATACACTGACTGTACCTGGTGTGGGAAGAAGAATCAGTCTTTTGGCAAGATCTAAAATGTATTGACAGTCAAAAGGTTGTTACATTTTTAATTTTTTGAAGCACCTCCATTCTCTTTTCATAATG
Source organism: Ovis aries (assembly GCF_016772045.2). Classification (NCBI taxonomy): domain Eukaryota; kingdom Metazoa; phylum Chordata; class Mammalia; order Artiodactyla; family Bovidae; genus Ovis; species Ovis aries. Next base: position 4,489,865 of record NC_056079.1, on the reverse strand, counting down.
GCTGTACCAATTTACATTCCCTCCAAGTGTACACGTGTTCTAAGCTCCCCACATCCTCCTCATCACTTCTTATTTTGTGTGTGTGTGTGTGTGTGTGTGTGTTTTAACAATAGCCATCCTGACAGACATGAGATGATATCTTATTCTGATACTGATTTACATCCCCCTGATGATTAGTGACATTGAGTGTATTTTTTCATATATCTGTTGGCCATTTGTGTGTCTTTGGAGAAATGTCTATTCAGAACGTTGCCCAAATTATAATCAGGTTTTTGATTTTTCACTCTTGTAAAGACAAGGAGTTCCTTCTCTGTTTTGGAAATTAATGCTTTATCAGATATATGTTTTGTACATATTTTTTCCCGCTCTTCGGGATGTCTTTTCACTCTTTTGATTGTTTCCCTTGCTGGGCAGCTGCTGTTCAGTTTAGTGCAGTGCACATGTCTATTTGTGCCTTGTGGCTTGTGCTTATGGAATCATATCCAATAAATAATAGTCTAGATCAATGCCATGAAGCTTTCACCTTATATTTTTTTCTAGGAGTTTTAGGTCTTACATTTAAGCCCTTTGAGTTGAGGTTTGTTAATGATGTAAGACAAGGATCCACTTTTATTATTCTGAATATGAATATACAGTTCCCCAGTAAGCCCGATCCTGAGTATGTATCTAAAATAATTTAAATCAGGATTTGGAAGAGAATACCTGGGTTCCCATGTTCATTGCAACATTATTCGCAAACCCAACATATGAAAACAATCTAAATGTCCATCAACTTAAGAATGGGTAAGCAAAATGTCTTATAAATATGATTATTTTTCATCTTTTAAAAAACAGGAAATCTTGTCATATGCAACAACATAAAAGAACCTAGGGGACATTATGCTTAAGGGAATTAAGCCAGACACAGGACAAATACTGCATGACGCCACTTAAATGAACAATATTCAAGTTCTTAGATGCAGAGACTATACTGGTGGTTGACTGGGGCTGGGAAGAGGAAGGAGGGAGAGTTACAATTCAGTGTTTATGAAGTTTCAGTTCTGAGAGAGAAATCAGTTGTAAAGATCTGCTGTACAGCTCTGTGCCTAGTTAGGTCCAGAGCCCTGTGCTGTGCACTCAAAAGTTCACTGAGGGTAGATGTCCTTGTGTTATTCCTACATTAAATAAGTACATTGGCAAGTGGAGATAACTATATTAATTAGGACTATGGAAATTTTCAGAAGAACTCTGAAAACCTTTATGGTATGTGTTTTCCTGTGTCCTTGATTACTTCCTACTTTACAACTACTGATCAACAGTGAGGCATCTAAGCTACAGGTTCCAATCTGAGGAAATGTCATGAAATGAAAAATTAGAATTTGACTTATTAGTTTCACTTAAACATTGAAGGAGTGCTACCACAGTGTGCATTTCCTACATGAAAGCAGGTAATAAATGAACCATTTTCCTGATAACGCTACAGTATCTGGGATTATAGGAAGCAATTATCTCTTCTCACCAGCTTTCTCTTCTCTCCACTAACTCATCCTCCCATAATTCTCTCTATGACTAGTACAGCTCTGGTTGCATAGGATTAAATGCCATCTGTAGTGTTGACATCATAAGTGTCGTCTTTCACAAGCTGTTATTGATAAATCATAAAGAGACAGATGATCTCAATTTATTCCTTAATCTTAAAGGTAAGGAAATATGCACTCAGCAGGTAAAAATCACTGACCTCAAGCCATGTAACAAATAGGTGACAGAGGAAGAATAGAACCCAAGGGTTCTCATCTTTAGACACTTTCTGGAATGTTCCTATCTGTTAATGGCATCAGTCCGCAGGTATTCATTTCCTTCCTCACAACATTCTCTGATAATTAAGTGGAAATCTGATACTTTCAAAAGCTACACTGAGCTCAGTAATCCCCATGTTCAATTCTTTGTGTCTATGCCTATTCACAAATTTCCTCAAGCTTCAGTATCTGTTCAGTTCAGTTCAGTTCAGTTGCTCAGTCTTGTCCAACTCTGCGACCCCATGAATCGCAGCACGCCAGGCCTCCCTGTCCATCACCAACTCCTGGAGTTCACTAAAACTCATGTCCATCGAGTCAGTGATGCCATCCAGCCATCTCATCCTCTGTCGTCCCCTTCTCCTCCTGCCCCCAATCCCTCCCAGCATCAGAGTCTTTTCCAATGAGTCAACTCTTTGCATGAGGTGGCCAAAGTACTGGAGTTTCAGCTTTAGCATCATTCCTTCCAAAGAAACCCCAGGGCTGATCTCCTTCAGTATCTGTAGTATATTCTAAACCATGATTAGGTAGTGTTAGCTGGTTTCTGATAACTTGCCTTAATTCAGCCTCCTTGTTTCCAGTTTCCCATGAGC